>NW_015150722.1:410847-412066 GCF_000732505.1 Cyprinodon variegatus | reverse complement strand
AAAAGGGGTCCCTATGTCCTCCAGCAGTCTAAGCCTATAGCAGCATAACTATAGAGATAGCTCAGGATAACCAAAGTATTTTGGATGAGGTATAAGAAAGGTAGAGCAAAGGAGAAATGTTTCCTTCATCAAAACTCATATAAAGTTCTAATAAAACACATACAAATCTAAAAGAATTTCTCATATACAAGAAGTTTTAACACTACCGGAATGGAGTGAGCTCAAAAGACTAAGACAAAAATGGAAAGAGTATCATTTGAGCTAACAATAGAGGCTCAATGCCAGCCACTGGAGTTTGGATCAGACCAAGAAAGTGTTAGCGTTGTTCCCAGAGCCGAAAGTAACTCTGAGACTTCAGCGAGTCTCTGAACATCTCTATTATTCAAAAGATACAAGAAACCCAATGAAAACATAAGATGTAATGTTGTTCTTATGGATGTGTGTGCGTGGCATGGTTCCCCTTCATCTCACAGCTCTCTAGAAAGCTTCATGTATTTAGTGTATAATTTAGCAGTGTTGCAGCTGTGTGGACTTTGGGATGGAATAATTGTTCAATGGAAATAACTGATGTGTAAGTAGTACATGTGCACCGATGTACTCTGGTTGTAAGCGACTTTTTCCACTGTCCCTGCCTTTATGACATGATCATCCGGGCCTGGGACACTTTTTCTGCTCTTTTCAATCATCATCATCAAAAATAGATTTTCAGACTTAAGTGGTATTTGGTTTATAGGTTATTAATCTAATCGTCCATTTATGGATATTGCTGGAAACAGACATCCTTTTTTAACATTTGTTTGCAAGTTCTGAAGACACCAGGACACAATAGCCTGTCCTAAAATGTACCTTCTATAAATTCTTACATCTATACGCCCTGCATCCAGAATTTAGGTGGGTGGGTGGGGAAGGTAAGTATTTGACTCAGTTGATCATAATATTCTTTTAGAAAGAATTTAATATTTTATAGGAATTAAAGGATCAGCACTAGACTGGTTTAAATCTTATCTATCTGATCGATTTCATTTTGTTCGCGTTAATGATAGATCTTCCTCATGCTCAAAGGTTACCTGTGGAGTACCACAGGGATCAGTGCTAGGACCAATTCTCTTTACTTTATACATGCTCCCTATCAGTAGAGTTATTAGACAGCATGGGATTAATTTCCACTGTTATGCTGATGATACCCAGCTATATCTGTCTATAATCCAGATGAAGCTAA
>NW_015150722.1:405089-407583 GCF_000732505.1 Cyprinodon variegatus | reverse complement strand
TGCAGGCAGTCAGCTGCAGGCAGTCAGCTGCAGGCGGGGTCTGCTGCAGGCAGTCAGCTGCAGGCAGTCAGCTGCAGGCGGGGTCTGCTGCAGGCGGGGTCTGCTGCAGGCAGTCAGCTGCAGGCAGTCTGCTGCAGGCGGTCAGCTGCAGGCGGTCAGTTGCAGGCAGTCAGCTGCAGGCGGGGTCTGCTGCAGGCGGGGTCTGCTGCAGGCAGTCAGCTGCAGGCGGTCTGCTGCAGGCGGTCAGCTGCAGGCGGTCTGTTTTGTTTCTCTGAGAGCTTCATGGAGGCTCTAAAAATGTTCAGCACTGCAGGAGACCCACAGGGCCGTGGCTGGTGGGAGCGATGATTCAGAGAGGGTGACTGAGCGCCGGCCTCTGCTGGGCCGCTTCCATGATCCAGAGGTGTTCATCAGTTCATGCTGCTGCTGGTGTGGGATATCAGCGGAGGTAGATGATCATCTCCACTGATTAGTCCAAGCCTCTGATTCCTGGAGGAGGAGCTAGCTCCCTCAGGGGAACTCTGAGAGTTTTCCTTCCCATGAAGGCTCCTGTCAATCAGAAAACGTCCTCCTCATTAAAAACACAGAGTTAATCTCAATGCTGAGACTAAGACAAACTAAACTAATGAACCGATTAAATAAAGTATTCTGACTGAGTCCTCAGCTTGATCAGACGTAGAGACAATGATCTGCTCGTCTCTGTTGTCCTGGTCCTGCTGTGTCTTCAGTTTTCCTCTTCCAGCGTTTTCCTCTTTCATCTGTCATTTCATGTTGGGCTCTTTACCTCCTGCTTCCGACCCTGTCAGCTATCACTTTGTGTGCGCTGGTCCAAACCACGCTTTTTCCACTCCCTTTGTTCATGTTGTTGTTGTCCTTTGTGTCCCTCCTCTGTTTGGTTTCTGGTTTTTTTTCTGTGCGGCGCAGGCAGATCAGCGGGTAGCTGTTCTAGTTTTCCAGCCCGGCTGCTAAATGTTTTCTTTTTTAACAAAAAAAAGGACGTATTTAGATTACATTCATTCTCTAATCCTAACGTATAGCTTTCCACCGACGTTTTAAAAAGAAGAATCTATGGATTTATGAAGGTTGTGTTAATAAAGCTGCAGGTTCTGCCAGGTCCTGTTTGTAGAAGAGGATTAACTTGGCCTGACAGCAAAAAGGGGTCCATAGGGATGCCATTAGGTATTACCATCTGGCCGGCACATCCATGAGTGACTGTGAGTCAGAAATACACCAACCACAGATCAGCTTTGATAGCAACCAATCATCCTGTAAAAATTATCTTTAAAATGTTGCAAAGATGTTCATCAGGCACCAAAGGGAGATAAATGTCACACTCAGGGAGGATGTGGTAAAAAAGTAAGAGGGAAAGCAGTAAAAGGGCAGCAACACATCAAACATTTGTTTCTCTCAGCTTCACTCCTCTGTAATCATCTCTCCTTGTATGTTCCTCCATCAGCTGCAGGAGCAGAGAACATCCAACCCTTTGGTCTATATCTGCTCTCCCTGACAAACAGGTGGGTGGGTTTATTCTGCAGACCCTGAGATGTTCGGAGGCACAGAAAGCTGCTGTCGCAGATACCTCAGAGTATCAGAAGCAACTTCTGAGGAGAAAAATCCAAGGATCTCGCTGCTCTTTCTGACGTCGGTTTGTTTTCCTCCCCTGGGAGATCTTTTATGTGACTGCAGTAGGATTTCCAACTTTAATTATGCTTAGAAGAAAACAACAGGTGGAGCTGGAATTGCTCCATGTTGTTTTAGCTGCAAGTATTAATGCTTCATAAGTTTTGTTGGCTTTAAATATTGCAGGAGGATGCGTACAAGATTAAGCTTTTAAAATAAATAATAAAACTGGAGGATTCCATGCATAAACTCTGAGCTTCTGGAACCTTCTTCTCTCAAACCATTTCTTCTCTTTTTATGCCGCCATGCATAAAATCAATTCTAATTTTAACCTGTGGTTTTTTTTCATACATAAATCCCAACAGTTTTATCAGCCCAGTTTGTTCCTCTGTTCTTTCATCACAACCTTTCATTTATTTTCTTTTGCTTTTCTATGATAAACCAACATAACATGTTCTATAGCTGTGCAGAGAAATTAGGATTTTAAGAGTTCAACTAGTTTCCTTTTTAAGCATTTATTGATATTCCGCCCCTTTCAATCAAATGCAACAAAATAAAGATTAAAATGACTCCCTGACTGCAGAGGTCCAGCAGTTCCAGTCCTCCCTGCTGTCAGGCAACCTCTCCATTCATCCACTAAGAGAGCAGCAGAACATGGCGCCGACCTAAAGCCGTAAGGGATGGAGGGAACAGCCATGACGCTATAGATATATACAGATATAGATACACTACCATTCAAAAGTTTGGGGTCACATTGAAATGTCCTTATTTTTGTACTACTTCCTTCAGAGGACAGTACAAACAGCCTACTGCGGGTGCTATTTAATGAAGATGCCAGTTGGGGACCTGTGAGGCGTCTGTTTCTCAAACTAGA
>NW_015150722.1:401445-403023 GCF_000732505.1 Cyprinodon variegatus | reverse complement strand
GGGACATTGTTGTGCAATTCGGGATGCTAACGTCCTTATACTTCATTTTATTAGTTTTATAACTAAAAGTAACAGAGTCACATTTAACTTTGCATCATCTTGATCATTTATTTGTTTTGGTTTGATGTGAGCAACCAGTTGGGGCAGCACCGAATCCAACCATAAAGAAATTAACTGTCTGGATGGAACGAGTCTATTTTTAAAATGTAAGGAGTAGAAAAAAAGTTGTCAAAAGCTGAGGCACATTCAATAAGCTTAGAACTGAGTTTATAAGCTTTCTGATAGCATTTTAGCCAAAGGATTAAATGGAGTTTTATGGGGCCCCAGGAAGGTTTCATCTGCTGTGAAGCTCAGAACCGTTTTTATTGGTGGTTTGGGATTATTCTCTGCCTCTGCAGAGTTACAGCAGAACTCAGATGGGAAATGAAAAAAAGCTGAATGTAAGGGATGCATGTTCGACCGATCCGGCGTGATACGAACAGACTTAACAAGACAGAGCTTGTTGTTTCAAAGGGGACGAGGTAAGAGAGCGGTGGCGTGCATGTCAGGCCAGCGAGCCCTCCGTTTATGACAGACATGATTTACAGCTAGTAAAAAAACAGGGTCAAGGAAGATTATATAAAGGTCTGTTTGCTGCATGGCTGCAGCGCCTGCTCCTTTACCTGCAGTTTGTTGCTTATACTTTCCTGCCAGTTAGACCATGTCCTACAGCAGGGGTTCCCAAAAGAAGGTTCAGGACCCCCACAGGGTCACAAGGCATCAAGTAGGGGGGTCGGTAGATAGTTTTCACAGTCACTGCGATGCGCTCTTTGAAATATAATAATATGAATTCCAATTAAATAAATTAAAATATCATGAAATATGGAGGGAATTTTGTTCCTTTATTGTTGCAAAGAAGACATTTTATAAATGAAGATTTGAAGAACTTGGTTTTCAAAAAAGGGTTTTGAGTTTGACATCTTTTTTCTAAACTCATTTTACAGATTTTATATTTTGAACTTTTATTTTTCAATAGTCTTTTTTTGAACTTTTTAAAGTTGCATTTTTTTTTCAAATTGCATTTAACTCACTTCCCAAGGAGGCTTTCCTCTGGAGGGAGGGGCCAAGATGCATTTCTATTGGTCTACTGGGTGTTAGCAAAGACATTTTGATTGGTCAAGAGTGAGGGATGACATGGGTTTGAAGGGACGGTAGGAGCAATTTGAAAAGATATAAATAAAATAAAAAAATCTTTAAAAATGAAAAGAAATATTTGAAATTATTTTTAAATATATAATCTGAGAAAACAGCCAGTTATCCTTAAAACGTGCACAGTTAAATTCCACAATTAAATCATAGAATTTCCCATGAAATAATTCAAAATGCATTTAATTTAGTGAATTCAATGGTGAAATGTCATTAAAAATGAATTCATTTAAAACATAATTGCTTCACTTTAAGGTGTTAGGTAATGTATTTGTATTTTTGGGGGTCTGCTGTCTGTTTCATTGTTATTTTTGGGGTCCCAGGCTGAAATGTTTGGGAATCTCTATCATAAAGCACCAAGTACTGATTTTATATAAACCACAAACTCTGCCT
>NW_015150722.1:396948-400949 GCF_000732505.1 Cyprinodon variegatus | reverse complement strand
TTTTTTTGTTGAGGGATGAAGGTGTTAGAGGGAAAACAAATGGTGCAGAGATCCCAAGCTTTGCAGAAAGGAGCTGCTTTTCTAACAGATAAATCAGAAACACATGAAAAAGAGACTGAATGAGCAGCAAAGCATGCACTGATGCACCAATGGGCATTTTGAAACTACTAGACCTTAGGAAGAAGGAGGAATCCACTGAGAACCCAGAGGGTAAACAAAATTACATTTGTATTGAGAGCCGTTTGAGATTTATCAGCTTAACTTTTTATGTACCAGAGTAAATAAAAATAATATGACCAGTAACAACAGACTTAGACTCAACTTTATTCGAGTCCCTGTCAGAGACATAGACAGGTATGGGGCATTGCAGGCTAACAAAGAAGCCAACTGACCCCCATTCCAAAGGGGGGGACCCGTTCATCTGTTTCTATTTGCAAAAACAAGGCTTTGTTGGGCTGCTGGATAAAACCTGAAACTCAACGCTATTTCTGACAATTTGATTGAAAAAGCTTCCTGGATGGAAGAGAAACGTCTTCAAAGTTGGAAACAAAGTCCAGTCGATTGATTTTAACTTTTTTGGAATTTAAATCTGTTGTGTTGTTAAAAAAAGATGAGAGCTTTGGAGAACCTTGAAGCTCCTTCAGTTTGAACCACCTGTTGGCAGCAGGGAGCTTCTTATTGGCTGTTTCTTTCTGCTTAGCAGCTCTGCGCTTTCTGATTGGTTAACAGAAACATCATTGGACAAACTTTTCATATTCTATCAATCTGAAGGCTGCTGGTTCTAATCCCAGCCGCTGCCGTAGGGCCTCCCTCATGCTGTCATAAATTCCTGTCCCAGTGAGTGATGCTTGCGGGTAGCCATGGTAACCCCCCTCCTCTCTCTCTCTGGCAGTGTTCCTGTAGGTCTCTCTCCCCTCTCTCTCCTCTCTGAAGCCGTCAGGCTACTTTGCGCATGTTCGTCCAGCCGCACCGAGCATTGCATCGACACCAAGATGGCGAAAACACGTCTGGCTTTCCTCCTCGCGCTCCTCTCCACTCACAGTAAGTCAAATCAAAGCTGTTGGTTCCGCGCGGCTCTCTGGCCGCCGGATAACATCACTTTTAATCCGCGGTTGGACCTGAGCGGGCCGCGGGTCACCGCGGAGCCACGCGGCGGAGGAGAGCCGCTTCCCTCCCAACTTTCTGCTGCTTTCCTGGCTTGTTTTCACCAGAACTCCGCCGGGGCGGAGCGGCGGGTCCCCAGCCGGCCGGACCGGAGCCGGGCTGGCCGGCTGGGGCACGCTTGGCTGGCCGGTGTGTTTGTCCTGGTTCCGGAGGTCCAGAAAAGAAATAAACTTTGCTCAAGTTCGGTTAAAAAAGTCCGTTAATTGAAGTGGTGTCTGCGCGGTTTTGTGGCCGGCGCAGAAAGCGGCTCACCGCGGGGCGGCGGGGATGGAGAGATAACGGTCCTCCCCGCGGCGGCGGGCCGCGGGAGGAGCCGGGCGGGCCGGGACCACCTCCTCCCATCACCCGAACCGAACCTTCAAGCTTAGAACTGAGTTTCTGAACGACTGGAGGCGATTTTCCCCTAACAGTCCCGGTTCCTCCGCTGAAGCGGCCACCTGTGAGATCAGCTCCGCGGGTCAGAGCCGAGCTCCGCTGCTTCTGGAACATTATTCCACCTTTCATTAATAAGGATGGGAGTTTCCAGGTTTCTATCGGTTGATCTGCTTAAAGAAAGCAGCTGAGGTTATTAAAACGATTCTAACAGAAACCAGCCCAGGGTCCAGGTGGCTCCATGTTCCGGGGCCCCTGACCCGCAGGATGGAGGGTTAATTAGTCAGGGGCCTAAATTCAGGAAGTTTGAGGAGAATCCCAGAAGGCAGCAGAGACCAGCAGCTGTCTGATCTAATTTACAAACTTTTTAAGCTTAATTCAAATCAGCTTCATTGATGTTTGTTCTTCTGTCAGTTCAAAGTGAGATCAGCTCAGCAGCGCCGCCTGCTGACCAGATTCACTTCTAAATGGTTTATCTCACAGGTTCTGCTTTCTACCATAAACAGGGGGGGGGGGGATTTACCATTAGGCAATACTGGGAGCTGCCTAGGGCCCCAAGTTTCAGGGGGCCTCATAAAACTGTTTATATGTATAGTTAAAACAACAATTCCTTATTTTTGTACATTAATTATGTTTTCTATGAAAATCCTTTATCTAAAATGTCATCAGAACGTTTATATTAAGTGTGTCTCAGCCCCCCCCCCTTCAGTGTCCACCATCTTGGATCAGTCCATTTGCTGCACATGTTCAGAAAGGTCCAAACAGACAAAAAAAGCTCCTAGCGCCAAATCTAGCGACTTTTTTCTGCTACTGGAGACTTTGGAGACAACATCTAAAAGCAGCGAACTCTGCTCTCCAGAGCGAGTAGATTGGTAACCCCGCCTCCTGCTCTCCTCTATCTTGTCTGCTGTCATGATTCATGCAGCTATTATTTCATCCAAATGATGTCTATTCTATTAACATTTCTCTATCTGTAGAATGGGTCTGTTTTATGTGGTGTCTTCTCAATTCAGAGGGCCCCCTGCCTGTCTTTGCCTAGGGCCCCACATGTCATAAATCCGCCCCTGACCATAAACACAAACTTTGTTTAGTTGGTCGGTTTGGATGCTTCCAACTTTAAGAACATTAAGGAACATGTTTGTTTCGGTGGGCAGCAGGCCCCCAGCCAGAGCCGCCTCTGCAGGAGGACCTGAGCTCAGCACCATCCGGGTCTTGGGTCATTAATTGTTGAACACAGGAAGTCTTTTATTAGTGATTGTGGTTCAGTTCTGATCCAGATGAGGCTGCAGGTCGCTCCGCCGCCGCTCTCTCTACTCTGGTCCGTTTCCTCTCTCTGATGATGAGCTCGTTTTCTCTGTTCTGGTCATCCTAATGCGCCGGGCTGAACGGGACCGCCAGGGTTAGAACCACGTCCAGAAGGTGAACCGGTTTGGACCGATCTTCATCAGAACAGATCAGATCAGTTTATTGTTTGGTGATTTCTTTGGATCGGTGGTCCATCAGAACCAGAGCCAGGGCCTCCGAATAGATAACAGCTGGAGGTTCTGTTGTGTCGGAGTCCATCTGAGGTGAGCGTAGAAATGTTCTGGTTCTGTCCATGTAGGTCAGTCACAGACGGCCTGACAGGCCCAGAGACCCCCATGACACTGCCTCTCTCCCTCCCCCGTTCAGGACCTACAAGCTACACCAACGTAGCATCTCCAGACCTGCGTCACATTAACGCACATCCTGCTGTGTATATAGTATATAGCTGTATACTATATATTGTATAAAGTGTATAGTATGTTTCATATTGTATTTAGCTGTAGATCCTGTATTCGGTATATATATATATATATATATATAATTTGCCTGCATTATCAACACAAAGTTAAATTCCTCATAAAGTTCAAACCTACTTGGCAATAAACTTGATTCTGATTCAGTAAACGCTCAGAACCTCTGGGCCTCAGGCCGGACCCGCCCTGAGGAATGACCCGGAGCAGCTGAGCGGGGGTGGGCGGGTTGTTTTGAGCCGCGCTGCAGGCGTGACCAGAAATATCTGCTGAGTCCCTCCTAAAGCTGACGGTGCCGTGTTGGCAGATGCAGCGATCCAAATAGAAAACACATGGAGGCCCGCCGCTCCACAATCAGAACCACCTGTTTCCCTGAAGATGAAACCGCTCCCCTGCCGTCACGCCGGCTGAGCGAAGGGGGGGTGGGTCAGGGTGTGTCGATTCCAGAACCTGGAACCGGTTCTGGAATCAGAGACGAGCGGGAAAAAGTCATCAGTCAGACATGAGCTTCCTGACAAAGATACGACGATGATGACTGAGCAGGGCGGCGTGTCTGGGTCACACCCAGAGCTGGAACACAGAACATCGACCCGATTCAGCTTCTGGTTAACCAGAACCATGAGACCTCATCAGGTAGAACCATGAGACCTCCTCAGGTAGAACCATGAGACCTCCTCAGGTAGAACCATG
>NW_015150722.1:389672-393975 GCF_000732505.1 Cyprinodon variegatus | reverse complement strand
TCAGGTGTCTGAACCCGCTCTAGCATTGTGGTGATGGTGGTCATGTGACTCTGACATTAGCCTCCACCTCAGAGTGGACCCAACCGGGACATGGACTGGTCAGAACCAAGTTTTTGGAGCCAAAGATTCCTGCCTCTGGACAGGGTTGGAAGTTTCTTCCGGATGGGATTTTCTTTTCCAAGATTTTTTTACTAGTTTTTTTTTCCGGCCGGGAGAAACAGTTTCTTCCAGAAGACACTTGGAATGTGAAATTTTCTGGAAAGTTTTGTTTCTTTTGGTGAATATTTCTCTTTACTCGGGCCCCGATCCAGTAATAACCTTCAGGTGGGGTTCAATATCTATAAACCAGGGAGGTTTAGAGGCAGGAAGGGCAGAAGAAATGAATCAAAAACCAGCTGGTGGAATCTGAGTATACTAGGAAGTTATTCATTCATCTAGATCTGTTTTACATACACTTTATAAATTCTATAAATTCTTAATTTGTGCCACTGTGTATATTCTCATAAAGATTTCTCCTTATGTAGCCTGGTGGATGAGTTGACTTTTCAATGGAACTAGTTCTCCAAAATCTGATTCATTACCAGAACTTTCTTCCAGTCAACCCTGTGTCTGGGTGTGACTAAAGGGCCCGTTAAAGGGGCCCGATTGGGTCCAGAAAAAGAGCAGCAGCTTCAATTTAAACACAAATTTGCCTGCAGTCAGGAGATTAAAAACTAAAGGAAACCAGAATAAATCTGATTATTATGAAAACCACAGTTAGTTTGATCATATTAAGGGATTATTTTAGCAAATAACGGATAATCCAGTATTTTATGGCCCAAACTGACTTCCTGTCTTCCTCTGTAGTTTCCTCCTCCTGTCCTGAGCTTTCTGGACTAAAAGCGTTACGCCGTCTGTCTCTGAAACTTTAACAATCATCCAAACAGCCGACAGTTTGCTTCTGTTCTGTGGCAGAAGGTGGCATCAGATGGATGAGCCGGATCCTCACAAAAAGATCGGCCAGTTATATCGCTGGAACAGCTGATCAACTGCAATTACAATAAAACTATATTAATGTGATTATTTAAATCAGTTTTTAAATGGATTATAAATAAACCTGAGGATCAACTAAAAACAGCGGTGTGGAAAAATGAGCCGATATTGCAAATAAAAGTTTGTGTCTATAAGGAGAAAGAAGGAATACTTTTAGAAAACCATACATGGAATAATTCAGAAAAAAGCAAAAAATTAAAACGTGTCGTTTCATTCAGAACCCAGGAATCGTAGCAGCACTGAGCGGCTGGGAGGAATGGCTGGCGTCAGCTGGAATGTTGCTTCTCCTGACGATGGAAATATGAAGGAGGGCTGAAGGGATGCAGCCGGTGGATCTGGATGATTTGGTGTCAGTTTGGGCAACAATTAATCCGATTAATCGATTATTGATATAATTGTCAACTAATTCAGTAATCGATTAATCATTAAATGTATAGAGATTAAGCGTTTAAGATAAAAAAAAAAAGATATTTTGTACGTCAATCTGCTCTATCCAGATCTCCTCAAGTTGAAAAGTTTGAGATTCACCTGGTTTGATATCCTTAAAAATCTTCTTTAAGGAACCTTTGGTTAACCGATTATTAAGCCCAGAGGGTCTTGGGGACAAATTCCACCTGAAATTACATTTGTGAATTAAATCAAGTCCAGCTCTCAAACTATAAATTGGAAACAGAATTGTTTGTATTAGTGTGGCAGAAAGGCATTAAGGAATAATTTTCAGGTGGAACCGTTATTTTACATGTCACCATGTCTGATTTATTGGAGATTAAAAAAATAAAAAATAAAAAAATTTTAGCTTCGCCCAATTATTTCCCAAAATAAACACTGCAAAGCACCATGAAAGCCCATTTCAATCTCTGGATGAACCCTCAGACTCTATAGATTCACATTTTGACTATAACTCAAGCTAATTTGGACTGAATCAGTTGAAGCATGTTTGTCCACAAAGGTTTTAGCGGACAGTGTGCCAGGGCAAAATGGGATTTTTGCACAATGCCAAATGTGCAAAATGCATTTTCTCCACTCATAAAAGTGAATCTGGTCAGACAAATATGCTGATTTCCATTATTGGAGACCTTCTGCATGAGGGAAAAGCTTTGCTCCTTAGATTTAGCTGTTCATTGAAATTTACCAATAATATCACCAAACTGAATAGAAAATAAGAATAACAGAGCAAGCNGGGATGCAGCCGGTGGATCTGGATGATTTGGTGTCAGTTTGGGCAACAATTAATCCGATTAATCGATTATTGATATAATTGTCAACTAATTCAGTAATCGATTAATCATTAAATGTATAGAGATTAAGCGTTTAAGATAAAAAAAAAAAGATATTTTGTACGTCAATCTGCTCTATCCAGATCTCCTCAAGTTGAAAAGTTTGAGATTCACCTGGTTTGATATCCTTAAAAATCTTCTTTAAGGAACCTTTGGTTAACCGATTATTAAGCCCAGAGGGTCTTGGGGACAAATTCCACCTGAAATTACATTTGTGAATTAAATCAAGTCCAGCTCTCAAACTATAAATTGGAAACAGAATTGTTTGTATTAGTGTGGCAGAAAGGCATTAAGGAATAATTTTCAGGTGGAACCGTTATTTTACATGTCACCATGTCTGATTTATTGGAGATTAAAAAAATAAAAAATAAAAAAATTTTAGCTTCGCCCAATTATTTCCCAAAATAAACACTGCAAAGCACCATGAAAGCCCATTTCAATCTCTGGATGAACCCTCAGACTCTATAGATTCACATTTTGACTATAACTCAAGCTAATTTGGACTGAATCAGTTGAAGCATGTTTGTCCACAAAGGTTTTAGCGGACAGTGTGCCAGGGCAAAATGGGATTTTTGCACAATGCCAAATGTGCAAAATGCATTTTCTCCACTCATAAAAGTGAATCTGGTCAGACAAATATGCTGATTTCCATTATTGGAGACCTTCTGCATGAGGGAAAAGCTTTGCTCCTTAGATTTAGCTGTTCATTGAAATTTACCAATAATATCACCAAACTGAATAGAAAATAAGAATAACAGAGCAAGCTTATATAACGCATGCCTTGGAAAGGTCTGAGCATCTAGTTTCCAAAGATGGCGGCCATTAGGGGGCGGGGCTAAAAGTGAATACCTGCTGTTGCATTACTCCCGCAGTCAGACATGTCAGTTGGAATTTTCAATCTCATTTTATTTGTTTACACGGCTGTAAACCAAAAAGTATTTGTAAGAAAATAATTTTGAAACCTGTTAGAAATTTTAAAGCCCCATTTGAAAGGCGTGTGGATGAAACACCATGTGACTGTGTAGATTTGCAGATCAATCGTTAGTTGCAGCCTTAGTGTCAGTTATCAGGCTGGGCACTAAGATCAGACTGTATGTAGATCAGTGTATGTAGATCAGATATGTATTCAGCCTAACAGTGTTTGATGGGCAGGGTGGGGGTGCAGCTTGGTATGTCAGTAACGGATTTCCAGTCACATGTTTCAGTCTGAGCCCAGACCGGCTGCTTTCTGGACAGGCGGCTGGTTGGTCACCTTTTTTAGTATGGAAGCGCCGAAACAAGGCGATGACAGCTGCTCTAGTTTCTACTCCATTTGTTCCTGCAGGAGTAAATATTTTCAGTCAGAATCCTCTTTCTTTTTCTTGTTTTACATTTCTAATGTATCAAGAGTGTCTGAAAAACAACCTGGTGCTCTTTTAAAATATTTGGTTATTGTTTTGTTAAAAATGATTAATAAAATTAAACAACAGTTTATAAAAATTCGTATTTTAATTTTTGAAATCTTCATAGTCTTGATTCCCTGCACCCATAACCAGTATGACCAGTTAAACGCCTCCCATCCATCACCCTCAGGCTCACCGGGCCCCCATTCTGTTCAGGCAGATGGGCTGTTGAAACTGGCACTCTCAACATGAAATCACCCGCTAACATCTGTTGCTTTGGCTAAAGCTACTGGTTACTTTAGTTAAACTACAGAAAACAATATAGGACAGGAAGGAGGAAACAAGAGCAGAGAGGAAGAAATGATTAGTAGGGAGAAGGAAGCAATAAAAGGAGAGTAGGTAGGAAATGATATAGGAGATAGAGAGGAAGGAGGAAATGATGAAGGAAATGGGGAAAACAGTTGGGAAAGAAAGGAATATAGGAGAATGGAAGGAACAGCTTAGGAAAGAGAGAGGGACAAACAAGAATTCAACTTTATTTCTATAACTCCAATTCACATCATGTCATCTCAGGTCACTTTAAAGAGACAATTCAACCAGATCATCCAGTCA
>NW_015150722.1:384148-388998 GCF_000732505.1 Cyprinodon variegatus | reverse complement strand
ATTACGAACGCAAGAGTCACTAACCTAGTTTGACAGTTCAGTCCATCCCCAGAGAACGAGGATGAAGGCTGCAGAGCTAACAGGTCACGTCCCAGCTGCTGAAGGAAGGCAGGATAATCCATAGGGCGAAATCAAGAGGCAGATCTAGTTTACGCCCACAGAAGAATCTAACAGGACTACGAAGACAGGTCAGGCAAACAGATCAGCCATGGGCAGGCAGGCTCAAAGGTCCAAATACAGAAACGGATCAGGATCAGGAAATCAGAACACTATAGAAACATTAGAGAACTCTCATCACCAAAGGATCGAGAATAATATGGCACTGATGGCTGGGACTAAGTAGTTTAAATAGAAGCAGGTGGATCAGATAAGCAGCGATGAGAAAACAGAGCAGAGCTGGACAGGTGAATGAAACAAGCAATCAAGTAAGCCATCAGCACCAAGATCATGACAGTCTAAGCCTATAGCAGAATAACTACAGAGATAATTCAGGATAACCTGAGCCACGCTAACTATAAGCATTATTGAAAAGGACAGTTTAAGCCTAGCCTTAAGAATAGGGAAGGAAGGTGAAAACAACTTGATAAAGACAGAAGGAAGTAATATAGGAGATGCTGGAGGGACAGTAAGGGAGAGGAAGGAGGAAACAATATAGGATGGGAGAGGAAACAATAAAGGAGAATGGGGAGGAAATGATATAGGAGGGGGGGACAAATACGGGGGAGGGAAGAGGAAACAATTCTGTGCAGAGATGGTAATCGTGCTGTAGAGCCATGACACCCAGTCTGTTTAAAAAACAAATAAATACTGAGACCAGTTCAGATTGGCTGAACTCAGACTGGGCTTTGATTTCTGATATTCCTCTGGTTATACCAAAACCTCTCTAACACATCTGTATTTCTGTACAAAATGTTATTAAATATTGTAATATGTAATTCTAAAAGTAAAAAAGTATTACTACGTTATTGGCAGGTGTTTCTGTTGGTCTGTGTTTGGCACAGAGGAGGTCTCATAGTGCTGAGGGAGCATGACCAATATGTTGATTGATTGATTGATTAAGCTGTCAGTATTTAATAGATTCTTATTGTAAAGTAAATGTTGCTGTGAAACAGTTCTGAGTTTGGATTCGATCATTTTCTAAAGTTTGATGCAAAAGGAAGTCATAAAAAGGAGATTTATGCTCAACATCCAGTCATCTGGAGGCTTCTGGCACCATCTCAGGTTCATCCTAAAATAATGCGGGATGCTTCGGCCTGCTAAAATAAATCATTACTCCGCTCGCTGTCATGTTTAAAATGTCTCGCAGGTCTGATGTCACTTTGACCGGGAGAAAGGCAACATTAAGACATTTTGCTCTTACAGACTTTTATTTTATCCTATGAACTTCCCACATGGAAAACATGGAAGCTTGATAAACAGGATGAGTTCAGTCTGTTTCCTTAAAGCTTTCTGATCCACATTTTCTACCAAACCCAAATTCTTTAGTTCGGTTTGTCTCAAAGCAGGACTTTTGTCGCCTAGCAACTGCTCCCAGCATAGATATGGTTTGGCATCTCAGCCCTAGAAAAATGTCAGGTTATAAATATGCTGGTGAAGATTCTCTGTCCTCCACTTCATAGTCATTCCAAAAAAGCAAAAAAAAAAATAAAAATCCACGGATGAACGGGTCCACCCCTTTTGCATGGGGGTCGTTTGGCCTCCTTGTTAACCTGCAGTGCTCCATACCTGTCCAGGTCTCTTATAAGGGGGGTCATTAAATGGGTTGGGAAGATTATCATCGCAACCCCAACCCATTTACTGGGAACAGCAGACCTCGCCTATTCAGCCAGGCCAACAATTCCCTTAAACGACCCCCATTCCAAAGGGGAGGACCCGTTCATCCGTTTCTATTTGCATGTTTTCTAAACTAAAACAAGGCTTTGATTGGCTGCTGGATAAAACCTGGAACTAAACACTATTTCTGACATTTTGAACTGAAAAAGCTTCCTGGATAGAAGAGAAACGTCTTCAAACTTGGAAATAAATTCCAGTAGATTGTTTTGAACTTTTGTGGAAAGTCAGGTTATAAAGGATCCAGCCGGTAAAGCTATGGACCTCAGATGTTCTTGCTAGTGTTGCTTCCTGTTCTCTCTGAGCTCATCTGCTGGTTCAGTTGGATTTTCCATCATCATGACTTCATCCACCAGAATAAGAGATAAAAATAATGCAGCATTTCACTGCCGCTGCTTCTCTGTTTAACTACAAAGTTAGGGAGAAGCTGCTGGGGTTTGATCTGTGGATGGACTCGGCTGTGGCTGTAGAAGTTCAGGCCGAGTTAGAGGAGGCATATCATCTGATCCTGTGGTAACGGGACCCTCAGGCCCGCTTCCTGCTGAGTCATGATTGAATGTTCAGTAAACGTTCTCTTGTCTGATTGCACGGATTGCGTAAAGTTGTTCTTGGATGAGGGGCTTGTTGAGTTGGGATGAATCACGAGGAGAGGCCACATGGTCCACGCCTTCCACGCTGTGACTCCTGCTCAGAGTGGGGGCTGCAGCCATGTGTGTGTGTGAGAGGGCAAACTCTGGGTATGTGAGCGTGCCTCAGCTATTTGTCAGGATGCCAGACATAGGTGAGGAGTTTGCAACACTGTGGCCAGTTCCTGTCTGAGCTCCATCAGCAGAGCCGACCATGAGCAGTTCTGCACACAGACAGGAAGAAGCAGGGCCTAATTTGGTGAGATCTCTTCCTCGATAGTCCCTCCTTCCTCTGTCCTGAATTACTGAATGTCCCACAGCAGATCACAATCAGCAGTAACAGAGTGAGACTTCAACAGCAAGGCTGTGGAGAAACAGCTGAGAGGGTTTAGAGGATGTGGATCCTTCACACCCAGCCTCTACTCTGGAGTTAGTTTAGTAATGCTACGTTCATAATGCTACGTTCACAAAGCATACGCTTTGTACAGCAGAAGCAGCTGGTTTACATGCAGTCAATGGTTGACATGCATCAAGGCGCAGCAAAAGCTCCACATGAGCATCTGAGGCGCGTGACGCGCTTCACAAGCAGCAGCAGCTGGAAATATTTAAGCTTTAGCTGCTGGACGCGCCTCATCAACCAATCAGAGAAGCTGATCTGGGAGCTGGCAGGGAGACAGACACAGCACTGCTGATGCAGAGCGCTATGATCACTCCTCTGAAACAGTTTATTAATGCCTAAATTAACTCAAAATGTAGAACTCTGAAAAACGCTAACATCTACTTCCAGCCGCCACCAACAGTAGGGGAAAACCCCCAAGAGGCGAGCGGCCCTGAGGCAGCTGCTGCTGGGGATTCCCAGTGACAGCGCAGCGCCGGTATGTGGGGGTCTGAGCGGCTCCCACAGAGAAATAATCTTTGAAGGCAGGATGGTAATCTGGATGAACTGACTGCACAGACCATGTTTTCAGGAGGACTTTCTCACTTCAACATAGATTCTAACTACTTTCTACCCGCTGATCACAGCTAATATAGCAAAGCTGCTCTCTGGCATTGAACACAGGAGCAGCAGAAGCATCTGATGCATCTGGACTCACTTTACTGGACGGCTGACCTTAATGTGGACAAGCATCAAAGGTTGAAGCAGCAGGAGCTTTTTTGCTGCCCAAATCACGCCCTGTGTGAACGTAGCATAACTGAACTAACTGTCAGTTTGTCAACAATAAAACTCCTATAATGAACCCCGGCAGTTATTCCAAATGGACCTGAAAGATCTGCTGGGACATTTCCTGTCCTGCTTGGCTCAGATCTTTAAGCGCTGCTTTTTGTCTGGGACTAAAATCCACACCCAGATACAGTAGATAAAACAAACCAATCACAGAAAGCAAAGTTCTCCTGGAATCAGGGGTTTTTGTGTTTTGGTTTGTTTGTTACATTGGTTGTGTGTAGAAAGCTCATCCACTGTATGCAGGATGCTGTGCTTCCTCTATGCTATGGACCTTTAGGCTCCAGAACTACTCTGAAGGAGCTCGGTGGAGCCTGATCCCAGAAAACATCAACCAGAGTTTGGTCATTTTTCCACTAAAGCCTCAGTTTCATCAGACTTTAGAGAACAAAGATGTTTCTCATTTATTTTCTCCTCAGCCTAAAAAGCTCTGAGCACAGATAGGTGGTCCCTGAAATATTCAGCATACAAAAGAAAAAAGCCACAAATAATTCATTGAGAATTGTTCATAAAAACAACAACAGAGTAGAACAAAAGCCATTTAGCTGTTAGTGGACAAAGGAAAGACACTGTTCATTCAACCACTACCCCTACAGTCCTTTAAAAGGCTGACCCGCTTCTTCTGGCCTTCTCTGCTTAGAAGAGAAAACAGAGGTTGGGTTTCATAATGGCTTCCACCTCGAGCCCCAACTGGTTTTGGGACTGTTTTTTGGTGTTTTTGACCTGTCCCCCCCCCCAGTGTTTAGCCCAGCTTTTGGGCCAAGCTTTTGGCCTGGTTTTGGGACTGTGTTTTGGTGGTTTGGGCCTATGTTTTGGTAGTTTGGGTCTGAATTTTGGTGAATTGGGCCTGTGGTTTGGTGGTTTAGGTCTGAATTTTGGTTGTGTGGGCAATTTTTTTTTTTACCTAGTGTTTAGCCCAGCATTGGGCCTGGTTTTGGTGGTTTGGGCCTGTGTTTTGGCGGTTTGGGTCTTAATTTTGGTGATTTTGGCCCTGTGTTTTGGTGGTTTGGGCCTGTGTTTTGGTGGTTTGGGTCTTAATTTTGGTGATTTTGGCCCTGTGTTTTGGTGGTTTGGGCCTGTGTTTTGGCGGTTTGGGTCTTAATTTTGGTGATTTTGGCCCTGTGTTTTGGTGGTTTGGGCCTGTGTTTTGGCGGTTTGGGTCTTAATTTTGG
>NW_015150722.1:381840-382154 GCF_000732505.1 Cyprinodon variegatus | reverse complement strand
TGGTTTTGGTCTGAATTTTGGTGGTTTGGGGCCTGTGTTTTGGTGGTTTGCTGCCTGTGTTTTGGTGGTTCGGGTCTGTGTTTTGGTGGTTTGGGTCATTGTTTTGGTGGTTTCGGTCTGTGTTTTGGGCCTGTGTTTTGGTGGTTAAGGTCTGAATTTTGGTGGTGTGGGTAATTTTTTTTTTTTACCTAGTGTTTAGCCCAGCATTGGGCCTGGTTTTGGTGGTTTGGGCCTGTGTTTTGGTGGTTTGGGTCTGAATTTTGGTGGTTTCGGTCTGTGTTTTGTTGGTCTGGGTCTTAATTTTGGTGGTTTGG
>NW_015150722.1:369874-381578 GCF_000732505.1 Cyprinodon variegatus | reverse complement strand
GTTTTGGTGGTTTGGGTCTGTGTTTTGGTGGTTTGGGTCTGTGTTTTGGTGGTTTGGGTCTGTGATTTGGTGGTTTTGGTCTGTGTTTTGGTGGTTTGGGTCTGTGTTTTGGTGGTTTAGGTCTGAATTTTGGTGTTGTGGGCAATTTGTTTTTTTTACCTAGTGTTTAGCCCAGCATTGGGCCTGCTTTTGGATCTGTTTTTTGGCGGGTTGGGGCCTGGTTCTTACCCAGTGTCTGGCCCAGCTTTGGATCTTGTTTTTGGTGGTTTTGGTGGTCTCACTCACTGGCTCTTACAGCCTGGTCCAGCCTTTAAAACGTTTGCCTATAGCTTTCATTAAGAGAACTAAATCATACTGGTTTGGGTCTGTTTTTTTGTGGCCTGGTTTTTACCCAGAGTTTAGCCCTGCTGTGGGGCTGCTTTTGGATCTGTCTTTAGTCATGCCTCATCAGGGCAGGGCACAATCCGCTCGATCTAGTCCACAAATAGGTGGAGTGAAAGGTCTTCTCACTCACTGGCTCTTACAGACCGGTCCAGCCTTTAAAAATTCTGCTCATAGCTTTCATGAAGAGAATTAAATCATACTGGTTTAGGTCTGGAGTTGATGAATTTCCTGCTGTAAAGGTGAGCAGCTGGTCATATACTCAGATCTTATTCTGATCTGAAGTTCTTCTGGGTCACATTAACTATATGCTTATCTGCAGACATGAGGGGCCTAGATTGGCTCCTCCTTCTGTCAACGAGCTGCTCGGTTGTCTGGGAAGTTCTGGGAATGGTCTTCTTCCTGTAGCGCATAAACATGCTAATCTCTCTAATGGATTCAATTAGAAACAGTTTCATTTTGTTTTTGATAAAAACAGTAACATCCTGTTTTACAGTAACTCCTTTCTCAGGGGCAGCGTGATGTCACTGGTGTTCCTGAAATAAGCCATGATGGCCGCTCATAGCAGGACCCGCTTTTTTAGATTCTGTTCAGGATCCGGTTCGGCCCAAATCGTCCAGATGAAGATGAACACGAACCAGATATCGTGGCTCTCTCTGCTGAGGCCTGAGCTTGTATTTCAGTGACCAGGTGATTATTATAAAAACTAGCTAGTGGAACTGAAGCATGTCAAATAGCTTCTTTAGTTGGACCCAAGCAAAGAAAGCTGATGGCAGAGTAACCGATGGCTTTCTGCATTCACCATGGAAGCCCTGTGGACGTCTAACACCACTCAGATAGAAAGCAGTCTCCCAGTAGGGAGCAGCTCTCCTTACTGGGAGACTGCTCTCCCAGTAGGTGATGGGAGGGGGGCTCCAGTAGGCGGGGGAGCAGGAGGAACCGCGGATGGTTGCTTCTGCAGCATTTCCTCTGTGCAGCTTGTAAACTCCTGGAGTCTGGTTGTTCAGTCATTCCACCTGGTTTTCTGCTGGTCTGGAGGTTCTGGCCCAGTTAGCTCTCTCTGATGTCCCAGTAGTTTTTCTCAAGGCTCCTCCACAATCAGCAGGATCCTGAAATGGTCTGCAGTCATTCCCACCCGTGTCTCCGGCTGCATGCAAAGCCTCCGTCTCATCAGAGGAGACCTTAACTACAAGCTGTGGGTCAACATTTGTCTTTTTGTCAATTTGGATTTTGGTCAAATCTCTCGAGAGTTCTTTTTTTTTTTTTTTTGATCCTTTTTAACCATTAATCTCAAAGTCACCTACAGGCAAATATTTCATGGAATTATTCCCTTAGCACTAAGATTATACATTTTTTACAACCCTGAAGAAAAACACTCACCTTCAAAGGGAAGCTGACCATTTCATCTTTTCTGTGGTGCCGATTTACCTCTAAATCCCACATCCTCTACCTCTGCTCACATACGTCCTGCTGAGTCATGTTAATCAGTGAAAGCTGTCCCACATCCACAGGTCACTGTCACCGTACGTCTTCTCCGTCCTAAAATATAGAGCCCAGCTGTTTTTTACTCCGTTCCGCGGAGTAAAATATGGTAAAGATTAGGGCTGCAACTATCGATTA
This sequence comes from Cyprinodon variegatus, assembly GCF_000732505.1. Lineage (NCBI taxonomy): Eukaryota > Metazoa > Chordata > Actinopteri > Cyprinodontiformes > Cyprinodontidae > Cyprinodon > Cyprinodon variegatus. The sequence goes on along the minus strand of NW_015150722.1, from coordinate 379,577 downwards.
TTTTACTAATCGAATTTTTTGATTAATCGATTGATAATCGGACAGCAAAAGTTTTTTTTTAAAAGATATTTTACTTTATGAAATTAAATCAGGTGAAACTAAAACCTTTCCAATTGAGGAGTTCTGGATGGAGCAGATTGACAGAAAAAGTTCTTTTTATCATAAATGCGAAATGTTTATATTTCTTTTTGCAATTTTGGTATAATTACTGTCCTGGTGTGTCGCTCTGTCAGCTAAAGGCATGTTTTAGAGTCTCTATATTCCAGTTAACGATTAATGGATTACTGAAATAGTTGATGATTATTTCAATCATCGATTAATCCCATTGACTGTTTTAGCCCTAGTAACGATAGCATTTAAGAATGCAGTTTGATTGGATGCAAACTATTGGTACTTCAGCATATCAGGAAGCAGACTGGTAATTTCCATCATATTTATCTTACGCTGAGAGGCTTAAAAGTTTAATCCAGTCCAGTAGCACAACCTTCCAAGAGCACATCTCACATCTTCAAAAGAAACTTCTTATTGCAGGCTTGGATGGAGAGATGCTGAGTTTGGACGTAGAGAACAAACCAATTTTATATCCTTATTACAAATACCCACAATAGGCATCAGCACCCCTCTCGAGCTCACTCTGGATAAAGCGTGTCAGATAATGGATGGATAATTTATCATTATCTAGAGCCTATTAATAACAGGAGGCGAAATGCAGCTCTAGACGAGCCGGGCATGCAGTGATGTCATCAGTACGCTTCTGTTCCAATTGACCCAGATTTATCCGGCGTACTCCCGTTCTCCCCGAGTCCAGACTTTCCTGGGTTCTTCTTAAGAACATACTTGGCGAGGACACGAGTCCGTACTCACGTTCTAGTGAATTGAGAAAAGGCCCGGGTCCCGTCCCCTATCAGCAGAGACTCCCACCTTTCCTCTCCTCAGGCCACCACCTGATGTGACGTCTGGTGAATAAGAAATCCTGCTAGAAATGGTGATTCTGTTGGAATGAGACTACCAGTAGCAGGGTTCAGTTTCTTCTCCAAGAAACTGGAAGAAAGTCCTGCTACCTAGTGTTGAGCTAATGCAATTTTTTGGCACCGGTACCCGATACCATCTGTTTGACATGTTGTGTGTATCTATGAAGAACTGCAGACTACTTGGATATAAAATAACTGCCATCATGGCTTTGTCAAGCTGCTGCCTACCTTTGAGAAGCAGGAAAAAGACTAAAACAAAGTGAATCCAGTAGAACTTTTTATTGCCTACCTGGAATGGGTGACAATAGTTGAAGAAACTTTTAGCTCTCAATATGGTATTGGTGTCCTATTGGTTGGTACTCGCCGATACCGATACCACCATTTTAGTGCTGTCCTATACTGGTATCAGTGCAACACTACTGCTAATAGATCATATTTTGAGAACTGGGATTGTTTCATTAAAAGGTCGACTCACTGTTTCCACTTTTATGAGAATAAACACAGAGACACAAATTAAGAATTTAAATAATAGAGGAAAAACCCCTGAGAAAACCCATCAGGGAATTACATATTTAATACAGCAGTGATTAAATGATCAACAAAAGAATTTACTAATAGTCTTTAAATAATAGGAAAACTTTTTCTTGTTTACTCAGATTCCACCAGTTGGTTTTCTTTTTTTTCTTCTGCCAGGGCTTTTTCCACATTGGATGCCTACATAATAAAACATGGAAAAATCCTGGAAAAAAGAAGTCATCTGGAAGAAATGATCTATCAGGTCAGGGTCGGTTTGATTCATCTTTGCAGAAATCGCTGATAGCTCCACAGATCTGACCTCAGACTGTGAAACGAAGCACAACGACTTTGAGCTGATAGCATCTTGGTGACGGAGCTGAATGAAACCTCCCGCCTCCATCTTCTTCACGCCATGACGTCGATGGGTTGATGGATGTGCTGCCAGAGGAAGCGCTGATCTACCTGGATCTAAACCGTCTCTGTTTCAGTCAAACCCAGAGCTTTCAGAAAGCGATGCACAGTAAACCTCGTGGACCTGCTGGCTCATCATGTCTCCTCTGTGGACTTATTGTTCTGTTGTCAGCGGAGCTTTAGCTCGTGGCGGTCCGATCGGCCCTCCATCCACAAACTCAACAATGTGGGCTAATCCAGCAGGCCGAGCGGCCTGCTCCCCCTCGTCTCTCCAAATAGAGAGTCATTACTACCAGCAGGTTATTATCCAGCTAGCTGCCTCCATATGATTCCAGATCTTCTCAGTCCTTCATCACCAAGTTACCAATCATTAAATGAACCTTAGTTTGGTTGTTGATCTGTAAAGTTACGGTTGTACAGTGATAGCACTCAGAAGGACAGTAGAGGGACGGCTGGTTGTAAAGTGGCGCTGTGTGGAGATGGGATCCCTAATGAGGATTAAGGAAAAGCCTTGGCTTCAGTTGAAGCTTTTGCATGGAGCGTCTCTGGTGCCATCTGTGCAAAGACAGCCAGGAGCTAATTCAGCCGCTAAATCCGTCCTGATTTCACAAAGATTTGGTGGCTGTGGTTTGTCTTCAGCGACGGCGCTTGGCTCTGCGCCCTGAAGCGTTTCAGAAAGAACTCGCCCCGTACCCCTCAGAGCCGACGCCACAGAGCTCCCCGATTCATTTGGACACCCAGCATGTGTAGCATGTCAGATTCTCCGCATTGCAGAGACACAGCGCCAGAAGAAGCCTTCTCAGATTCTTCCCTCAGAATGTGGATGTGTTGTGACAGAGGCTTCATGCCGCGGCTGACCCTCGTCATAAAGCGCTCGGGTTGATGGGAAGAGCCACGGCCTACCTGGGAGCCATGCTGGGGGTCTTCCTGTGACAGCCCCTATAAATAGCACCCATCCATTATCACTATATGTCTTAGCAGCTCATACATGCAGAAATACCCTCACTTCATGTGACACAATCATCTGCTTCAGAATGTCTGATTTCCACAAGTTTTGACTCCACAGATTTAGAAAGTTTAGGTTTCGCTCCCTAAAACCGAGCGGCGGCTAAAGGAAGAAGCTCAGAGAGAAACGCAGACCGGAAGAAGCTCTTATTTTACCACTAAGACGACTGACTGGATACCAGCTACAGGAGTCTCCATCTTTATTTTCATCTGTTAATGCGGTCAGTGATCCATCAGTGGATCAAAGCAAAAACAATCCAGCTGCTTTCCTTTGCCTTTGGTTTGAAAACACGATTATTTCAAGTCAGGGTTGAAAGTTTCTTCAGGATGACGTTTCTTTTTCCAGGATTTTTCGCGGGGGGCTCAGAAGAAATGAAAGAAAAACAAAACCAGCTTTAATGACCCCCCTTTTAGAGACATAGACAGTTATGAGGTCTAAAGGGGGGGACCCGTTCATCCGTTTCTATTTGCATGTTTTCTAAACTAAAACCAGGCTTTGTTGGGCTGCTGGATAAAACCTGGAACTAAACGCTATTTCTGACATTTTGAACTGAAAAAGTTTCATGGATGGAAGAGAAACGTCTTCAAACTTGGAAACAAAGTCCAGTAGATTGTTTTTAACTTTTTTGGAAAGCCAGCTGGTGGAATCTGAGTAAACAAAGTGTTTTCCTACATTTAAAGAATATTAGTAAATTCTTAAGTAAATTATTGAACCACTTCTGTATTAAACATGTAATTCCCTGATAGGTTTTCTCTGGAGTTTTTTTCCCCCATTATATAAACTCTTAATTTGTGTCACTGTGTTTATTCTCCTCAGAAACAGTGAGTCGACGTTTCAATGGAACGATCCCAGTTCTCCATAATCTGATCTATTAGCAGGAAATTCTTCCAGTTTCTTGCAGAAGAAACTCAGCCCTGATTTAAGTTTACCATTATTACAACCAATCACCTTTAAAGGATGAAGGGCCCCTGTTGTCCAGAGCAACAGGGGCCCTTTGGAGCGTTTAGACTGAAGGCTGGTTTATAGTCAGAAACCAGGTTGTCTGCGTGTGCGTCGCAGTTCAAGCAGATACACCCCGCCCATTTACTCATTGTCTCTTTTCTTAAAGGAGAAGTTCGGTCCTCAAGGAATAATCAATGGATCATTATTTATACCTAAAACTAATACGTTCGCGGTGATTTAATGAATTTAGTGTTAATCAGTAACACAATAAAAAACAATAATTTTTGTTGCGATCACTGAGTCTGGGAGCGGCCATTTTTGCCCAAGTATACTAACCCCTCCCTCCTGCCATCTTCCAGCAGTGACGTCACGGTGCGGTAAGCCTAGCGCCATTCTCCCCGCTTTACAAGCTAAATCAATGGGAACTACTAGACACATCTGCAATCAACAACAATTATTGAAGATTTCCAGAGGACTTCACCATTGAAATTCACCAGCGCTATAGTGAAACTGACAATGCCCACGTGCATGGCAGCTGGATGCTGGAATACATCGGGTAAAAGGGAAAGAAAGTTATTTATATCAAATCAGACATGTTTCATTTTCTCCCGACCGTCGTGGGTAAATTGCTCAAACAAGGATTCCTCTTCTTCTTCTTCCGCTCAGAGGAAAAACCAGAAGCATGGCGGGGGTGCAATGAGTGGCTACAGACCGTAGTAGCCACGTTTGCTCAGCAATGTTTGCTTTTTTCAAAAACGTCGCCTTTTTTTTAGGGCTTTTAGCACAAAATTCCCCAAATAGCCAATGCAGCACGTTTCACTCTAGTGAGCTTAATGTTCCTCTGCTACTGGTTTGGCTTCCAGATAGACGAGTCCCAGTAGCGCCATCTCACTGCGGAGCTGAGTCCCACCTGGTTTTTAGACGTACAGTGTGAGCAGGTAGATCGCATCAGAGCGTCAGGCTGAACATGCATCATGAGCTTTGAACTTACACGGTACGATGAAACCCTGCGGTTCCTTTAGCTGCGTGCAACGATTGAAAAAATCGCACAGTGTTCGCCCAGCTTGAGGCAGGAGGCTGTAGGGATGAGTCCACAGCTCGTTGGATAATGAGAAAACGAGGCTCCAGCAGATTTAGCGTCTTAATGAAACTAATGAGACCGTACATCAGCTTCTTCTGCCTGGTTTCCACCTGCAGCTTTCTGATCAGATCATAGATCCTGAAAAACCAGAAAATCCTGGTCAAAGAGGAGGAGGAGGAGGAGGAGGAAGGGTCACAGTGTTTCAGAGGAGGCTGAATTACACTGCATTGCAAATATAACTCGGCGGCGGATCATGTTTTCCATGAAGATCTCTGTGCTGGATTTCTCCCTCAGATTTAGGTCTCTGTCTTTTTGTCTGTGAGTTTAAGGCTCATGGTTGATTTAAGTCCGACACACTGTCACTATTGTTCTGTTTAATTAAGCCTGCATTGAGTCTGGGAGCCTGAGTGGGTCTGCATCGGCATGCCGGGCCGCTGAGGCCATGAGGAGAGGCAGTTCCTCACCAAATAACTGGACTATTTTTACGCAACAACAATCTGATGATCTGAGAGCCCAGATGCTTCACATGGTTTAACGAAGGTCTGATGTCATCCATGAGTCGATGGTTTCAGCAGCGGGAGCCATGACGGTCGGTTTGCCTCTGCTCCGGTCGATGATTCCTCCTTTTTTAGACGCTTTAATGACGGAGAATTACAAACATTCTGAGTTAAATTGATGAAAGCAGAGGAAGGTGGGAAAGTGTTCTGGTCCTGTGAGCCGGTCATACTTTGCTCCGGGTTAAAGGCAGAGATGCTGACTCAAAGCGACAGGTTCCCAGGCATTCAGTGACACCATCCAGCCCTCGTCAGCCCGGGCCGAGTGTTTGACCTCGCTGGATCAGAGGCCGCAACGGCGGCGCGGCCCGCGGCTGGCTCCCAGATAACGGCCTGCAGACGCCTGCTATTCAAATGCTGAATAAACACACAGAGAGCTGCTGCTGCCAAAGCAAACTATGTTTGATCACCTGGATGAGATGTGAGGCGTCAGGATCAGGGTTCAGTTTCTACCAGAATAAAACCTGCTTCTTCTGGACAACTGGAAGAAAGTCTTGCTAATAGATCAGATTATGAGAACTGGGATCGTTCCATTGAAGTCAACTCACTACATCCACCGTGATACAGAAACCTTTATGAGAATAAACACCGTGACACAAATGAAGAATTAGATCAATTATTATGTGAATGTTTTAAATGAAACCTGTTAATCCAGTTTTTTATATTTTCCAGATTTCCTAGATTGTGTTTTGTTAATATTGTTTCATAGATTAAATACATTTTCATTAGTTCTATGTCCAATTTCTGGGTATTATACTTCAGGTCATTTTTTTGTATTAATAAAGAGAAGAGTAAAGTAATAAAACCAAAGAGAAATATCTTTTGGTTTTAAACAAAATTATTCCAGCTGACTTTAACTGACTTATTAAACAATAAATTATACAAATAAGTTATAAAAAATTGATTAGCAGGAATCAGAATATATTTATATATAGAGTAAATTTTAGCAAGCTTTATAAACAAACGATAGAGTTAATTTTTACCTGTTTATTTAAGTTTTTATTCATTTCATTTAACAAAATCTTTACTGTTTCATTCGTTTTAACTATAATAAGCTGTTTTACTCTTTGCCACAAATTCAAAAAAATCTGTTTTTTTAACACAAATTCAGTTAAAGACTTTTAACTTCTTCTCTAAATCAAGTCGACAAATCAGTTTCCTCTGCTTTTCTTCTGATTTTAGCCCAACATCAGTTTGATTAGTTTTTATCCTTTTCATTTCAGTTAAACAGCCCTGAACTCAACCTGCTGCTGTGAAGCAGGATTCTCCACCATCAACAGAATCAACAATAAATCTGGATCCAGGCTCAAAATGAGCACCTTGATATGTGCTTGAGAATGGCTTAGTCTCCGGTTAAACCCAGGTTTAAAGCCTTGCAGGGCAGCATAAAGCCCACTGCCAACATTAAGACAGAAAAAAGAAAGAAAAGAACAAACGCTCAGTTCAGGTGAATCAATTGTCTATTTCCCAAACTGAAGGATTGCTGTTCTCTACTTCAAAAAACACTTTAGATTTAAGAATGGAAAAAATTTCTTTTATTTTTTTTCGTTTTTTAATTTAAAAAGTCAATGTATAAAATGGATGCATCAACACCTCATTTTTATTTCAGCGTTAAATTCTGTTTAAAGTAACAGATTATAATTAAAAATGTCTGCGGACCTTTACTGGTTGATGATTTTCTTTATTCCAACCCCGCTGATTTTTAACATAAAGCACTCAGTGAAATACTTTTAAAATCAACGGTGTTTCTAGAATCCAGAATTATTCCTTATTAAATTTATAACATTCAAGAAATGTGGATATTTTGATGCCAAAAATGATTGTCAGTGTAATAATAATAAGAAGATGCCACTTGTCCTAAAATATTAAGAAAGTTCTTCTATGAGAAATTAATGAAAAACCCTCAGAGTGTTTTATAGCTTAACCTTAAAGTATAGAATGCTGATACAGGCACTTATATTTTTTCCTTTAGTTACTTAGCTTTTTACCTTTTTTTCTTAACTTATCTCTGTTTAACTTAATGAACAGTAGGTGCTAAATCACTGAAGGCTGATAAATATAAACGGGAAGCGGCGTGTCGGGTCAGAGTCTGTCCTGCTGAACGCTGGTCGGTTTGTTTCGTTTACAACCAGACAGAAGAGTTAAAAACCTTTTACATGCCGTGGCTCTATTTCTGTAAAGCCCTTCATGGAGCGAAAACCAGCTCCAATTTCTCCTCTGATGGATTCGAGCGTGAAAATGTGAGCATGTTCCTTCCACCACCATGTTGACTGTTTGTTACAGATTTCAGAAGTTTAATCTGAACTCAGAGATCAGCCTGCTGACAGGGAGGCCTCTCTGTAGCCGGACGTCCCTCCTCCTCCTGGCTTTGCTCAGCCATCAGCTGCTGACATCTTTTCCACCGCCATTATTTACATGAACACAGGAGCGGCTGGCTGGTTAGGAGGAATCCCTGAGAACCAAGTTCTCGCCGACTGCTGTTCCAGACCTCGGAGCGAGGGAACGGCTCCACCCGCGGCCAGAATGTGATTCATTTATATGAAGGTTTAATATAGCTGCATATTTAGAATTCACTGAGGTTTCCAGGCTCTTGGAGAGGAACGCTGCTCTGGATTCATGGCATTTGCTTAGCAGCTGAAGGAACATCTGACACTGTTGTTGCTCTCTATTAGCCATATGCCGGGTTTAACCCCCCCACCCACCTGCACACATTCTCTTATGAAGGTTGTGCATTTTTTATTTCCTGTCTGGATGTGTGGCCGTCCTTACATGATCAACAGACGCTGTTTGATGAGAGAAGCCAGATGTTTTATGTTCTACTTGTTTCTCAATAGTTTCTGTTCTCCAGCTCCTCATTAGTGACTCAGAACCGGATTTTAAATCCATTTCACCTCCATGCCAGAGGACAGCTTTCCTCACAGAGACACAAACCCTGCATGTCTGAAATGTTTGAGGCGCCTGTCATCAAGCTGAACTCATGAAGGATGAAGGGATCAGATACCCTTTTATTTCATGTCTCTGGATCATAAATGATCATAAATGATCAGCGTGTCATTTATTTAAATCAGTGTTTGTGATCCATGTGGTCCCGCTGAACATCCTGCCTGGGTGACCCCAGCTGTGACGATCCCACCCGGGGTCGTTCTCAGTGCCAGCTCAGCGCTGAAGCCTTCCTCCGTCATCGCCGTCGTCACGGAACAAGTTGACCGTTTGTGTGAAGGAGCCGCTCAGGGCCAGTTAGTCAGGTTCTCCCTCCGCCACCGCAGCAGGTGGGAGCTGCTCTGTCATCCCTGTTAGGATGCTTTCTATAGAGAGCTTCCCTTGTTTCTATGGAAACTGGAGCATCTCGCTGTGTTTCAGAGAGAAGCTCATGCTTCTGACGGGAGACACTTTGCCTCCGCTGACCATATCCTTTCAGAGGTTAACGGTAACCTTCACGGTTGCTGCACGAAGCACCATGCAACATGGTGGAGGCGTTCCACGGGGGCCAGGAGGCGGTACCAGTTTGATCCGGTTTGATCCTCCCTACTCCACAGCCCGGACCTTCAATAAATATCTCTGATAAACGGTCAATAAGAACTCTATCTGGTTGTGACCCAGTGACACAAATTAACTCCAAATCATAGCTCTAGACCAGACAGACGAGACACACTGACCCATTTGATGCATTTTTTTCTTTCTTTTTTTTCACTAATCTTTAGGTTTTCCTTCCTGACAGACACCAAACTGATGTGAAATAATAACCCTGACAGACGATGCAGACCGTTTTCTATCCACCTTTTTTATAATGAAAAAAGAAACATTTCTTTTCATTTCCCATGAAATGAGATCAGTTATCATCAGTCAGAGTGGACTTCCTGACCTAACTCGTCCCCTGGTGATGTCACATCCCTGCATAACCAATAGCAAACATCAGATGCAGTAATCCCTTTTCGACCTGAGGAGGGCGCCACACATGCAGTTTTAGACACATAAGCAGGATTTCATTAAATGTGCAGAAATTGGTGAAATAATCCCTGGGATGTGATCTGTTGATTTAGGGGTGAGTCGTCCTTTAATGATTTTAATCAAACTCATCTACTAAGGCCGTTTCTGATTTCACAAGAATGCAAGTATGGGCTCGTGTCCTCGCCAAGTCCGTTCTTGACTAGAACCCAGGAAAGTCTGGACTATGTGAGTACGGGAGCACGCAGAATAAATCTGGGTCAACTGGAACAGAAGC
>NW_015150722.1:363551-369679 GCF_000732505.1 Cyprinodon variegatus | reverse complement strand
CTCGCCAAGTCCGTTCTTGACTAGAACCCAGGAAAGTCTGGACTATGTGAGTACGGGAGCACGCAGAATAAATCTGGGTCAACTGGAACAGAAGCATAGTGATGACATCACCAGATTCAAAGCTAGTCTGGTGCTGCATTTCACCTCCTGTTATTAAGAGTTTCTAGATAATAATAAATTATGACTTTTTTCATTTGGTGGGGGAATAATAATGAACACAGTCAGATAAACACAACTCAAAGGAACGTTAGCCCTGGCTGCTGCAGACGGGCTAACGTTAGCCCTAGCCGCTTCAGACGGGCTAACGTTAGCCCTGGCCACTGCAGACGGGCTAACGTTAGCCCTAGCTAACCTCAGAGCTCTACAGGTTTGCGCGATTCTCTCATCATCATTTAAATTACACATTAAATGGGCCATAAAGTGAAGCGTAAAGTATAATGTTCTCGCCTCAAATGATCTTAAAATTTACTTTTATTTAACAACAACAGAAAAGAGAATTTAATACTCTGAGCTCTGTGAGCGCTAACCTGCAAGCTGCTGCCGCAGTGCATGCTGGGACAGCTGTCAGTCTGGAGAACGGACAAGTCTGCTCTGATGCATGCTGGGTAAATAGGGAGGGGCCAGAACAACATGTGGGGACTTTGTCCGATCTCGGTCTGCTGTTCTGGTGATTTGGAACAGTGCCAGGGCTGAGGATGATGACGTTTCACGAGGACGCACAATTACACATGTTGAGAACCGGGCTGAGTGTCATGCAGTGGGACTGGCTTCAGACTCACCAGGCACTGCGATTCCTAAAAGCATCGTTAAAGGTCCTGCTGACCTGTTAGAAGCAGTAGCTCCCCCTGCTGGGGACTGATGGCACATCAGTGAGTTTATAAAGAAGAAATCCTCACAGTGGGAAGTTTTAATGGATTGAACTGGAAGTATTGGGAAAGAAGGCTATGCTAGCACGCTGCTGCTGGTGAGACGGATCTCCTCATTCTTTCAACATCAGGCACCTCTGATCACTTTCATTTTAAAAAGGAGCTAAAAGCAACTAATCGTCCGTCGTCATGTCAACCACCGGTTGTTAGGATGTCACCTTCCTGCAGACTGGCTGAGATGGATGTGAAGGTCGTAGAACCTCTGAAACAGAACCGTCGATCAAAAGCCTCTGGAAGTTAGAAACGTTAATTATTCACGTTTTTCTGCCTGATTCAGTTTTTTTATGAAGATTGACTCTTTTTTTAAGCAGCTGAATAATTTCATTTGAAAGCAGTAAGAAGCAAAATGTTTCACTAGTTTGTCTCAAACCTTCTGCGGAACTTTTTGCATTGTTTACCACTAGGTTGAGTATATCTACGCTGGGATGATCGCCCGGTCCGTGTTATAAAACATGGATATGATGTGATTTCTGTTTTCTGCAGAGATGCAGGTTGAATAATAAAGCAGAGATCCCAGAGGAGTCTTCCTCAGCCAGTCTCCCACAGCGGCTCAGTTTGCTGGGATGGAAACAGGAAAACCAGGAGCTGAATATGAATCAGGGATATGTAGGCCATGTTGTCCAGGTAACGGGAGCGCTGAGCCTCTTCTGGTCCTGGAGGCTGATGCCCGGTCTGCCCGCAGCGAGCAGAGCAGCCGCTGGTTCACCGAATGACCGGTGGGAGCAGGAAGGGATGGACAGAAATCATAGAGCTATGGGAACAGATTGGGTTTACCTCCAAATGTCTGAACCAGCTCAGTGTGACACCCTCCAGAATATAAGGATGATTTATGAAGTAGAAAGGGGTCCTGATTGGAGCCTGCTGACAGGAAGTGACACGATTGAAGCTCCTCCATCAGCGTGATGCCGGTAGCTTCACTGAGCCGTTCTATTTCTGATGCTGGGATGTTCTCTGGGTTTTCTGAGCAGCGTCTCTCGGGACGCCACCAAACACGGAGCGGCTCATTACGCAGCAGCAGCTTCCAGAACCGCCCGCTATTATTCAGGGATGTAAAAGCCAGAGTGGGTTATGAAGGCATTACACCAAGATTACAGAGGATAGTCTGAGCCGCCAGAGAGTGAGCAAGGAAGATTAGAATAAAAAACCTGGATGCAGATTTACAGATTAAAAAACTCACATCTGTAGCATCCAAGAAAGAGAAGCTGCATGTAGGTCAGCGAGCACCTGCTGGATCCACGAGCCATCCATCGGCAGCGGGACCAGCAGTCCTCCTGCTGAGAGCCACAGGATGCACTGGTTCTACTGGGTCAGCCCCATAAACAGGAACCTGCAATCAATCTGATGACCAGCAGCGTCTATGACTGAAGATGGATGATTATAGAAATGCAGCTGGTTAATAAATAATCAGCCGCTCTAAATGAACCGTCCTGTGAGCGACGGCAGGATCGTTGTGTCTTTAAAGCAGATCCCAAACAGAGACCTTCTAATCGGGGCAGTTTGCCATCAGCCAGGCTGGCTTAATGGGATTTCCTGGACAGCTGTTTCCAAGACGGCTTTTTCATCTCCAGCTTACTAAGCTTTAATAATCTGCTTTAATAACCGACCAGATGAAGGAGGAGAACCTCCAGTAGTTCAGCAGGACCACCAGAGAGGAGCTCATAGATCGACCAGCTAGCATCTCCTACAGAGACGTGCTGAGCTAGGAGAGGAGTCTGAGCAGGAAGTCGGGCTCTGGGCGTCTGGAGGCGTAGAGAAAGACATGGCGGCGGCAGAATCAGCCATTTGAGGGGAGCGTTTGCGGCTTTACTGATGTTTGTCTGCAGTTTAAGCCAAAAACCAGACCAGAAAAAGCATGAAATCTGTTTTATCAAGTTTTTCTGATGCGACGATTTAAAGACGTGGAAACGTCTGCTGATTATAAATCAGAGGCGCAGCCAGAACCTTTAATAAGGGTGTCCAGGCAATAACCAATGATCACTGAGGGCAGAAAGCAGATAAGCTCCAGAACCTCTGGATCCATCTACACTGTTCCAACAGGAACCAGAACAACATCCATGTTTTCTAAATAAAGACTAACTTTACTTTCCTTCAGCCTTTGCTAACAAACAGACGCAAATGTTTAAACATCCATGCTGTCTAAATTAAAGGATAAATTCTTTCAACTTTTAGTTCTAGGGCGAACATCTTATTCATCGTCTTTACTTACCTTCTTTTATCAATAATTGCTCTGCATGAAATTAATATTTACTAATATCTACATGAAATTGATTACTTATTATTAAAGTAGTTATTTATCTCTGATTTCACTGAAGACTCAGAGATGCAGACATATAATTTTCTCTTTACCCCACATTAGACAAAATCTAGTTCTGAAAAGAGCAGGAATTTTTTATTTATAATCTTTAAAGTTAGTATATTGATGAGCATAATTAACCACAGGGTTTTTGTTGTCAAGTAATTGTTAATATATGGAGAATTAAAATGTTAAATAAGTTAGAACATTCCACTTGTAACTGTATTGCTGCTGCCACCATCTGTATTAGAGGAAAGAAATGATAGAGGTGGCCACAGGGGTGGCCAACGATTGGCCATGGCCACCCCTGGCCCCCCATAAGGCTCCGCCCCTGTCATAAAGTTCATGGCCTCCTTATCAACCTTGTTAATGATCCAGCAGATGGGGGGGTGCATCCTCAGTACGTCAGGAATCAGTAGTACTGTGAGCTCCAGTCTGGTTCCCAGCCACTGGTTTAACTGGGACCAGCTGTGAACTGTTCCGTGTTTCTGTCAGCAGAGACTCAGCTGATAACTTTGCTTCCCTGTCAGCCTGAGGCGGTTGGTCTCCCAGCAGCAGGCCCTCCTTCCTTATTCCTCCGCCCTCCTCTTCCTACGGCTTCACCTCCACCAATTAGGAGAGCAGCCTCCAGGAAAAGAACTACAGAAAAACCAAGCTCCCCAAATGAAGCTCTCTGTTAAAAAGCATTGGCCTAGTGGTTAGAGCAGAGCGCTGTGCTCTGAGAAGGTTGAAAGTAGCCGGTTCGATCCCCACAGCCTCCACTCTGGGTCCCTGAGTAAGACCCTTAACCCCACACTGCTCACCGGGCACCGCACGATGGAAGCCCACTGCTCCTCAAGGGGAGGGGTGGAATTCAGAGGTGGATTTCTCCAATGTGAGATCAATAAAGTTCAATCAAAACATCTGAAGGTGTTAGCATTAGCATTAGCACACAGAGAACAGGGAGGGAGTCATGGATTTCTGTTAAACCATACGACTTTCCCATCAGTTCGTGTTGCATCAACCAATCAGGGCCTGGATGTAGGCTGGAGCAGCGCAGCGGAGAGGAAGGAGAGCGGGAGCCATAAGGTCTGGATGCTTTTTAACTGTTCAGTCAGAACAGGACCGTCCCCGTCTTTGCTCCACCTTCCAGGCGGTCCGTCCCCGGAGCAGGATCAGCATCCTGGACAGCTCCTGGAGGCGGGAGCATCTCTGGTGGCGGCGGTGTTCGACTCTCCACATTAAACCCAGCTCCGCCATGAGAAGCTGCACAGATAGCAGGCTAGCAGCGCACTGATGACCTGCGACCTGTTGGCCTGGGGTCAGGTGGTCCTCAACAGCCAATGAGAGCAAAGAACTGGCCTTGCAGCAGGATAGATATTCATGAAAATGTTGAAAACCATGAACCACAGCAGACTAAAGTGGGCGTCTGAAGGCCCCCCCCCAGTGCTGGTGTTGTGAAGCAGGGCTCAGTCTAAGCTTCTATCTTGTTCTGATCTGTAGGAAGCTGAGCTAATCAGCTCAGGCTGTCTGCTGAGGTCACTTTATCCTGGTTGAGCTGCTGCCTTTGAAACGCCTCCAAGTTGATCTAAATGTTGACGTCTAACTGGACGGCCTCCCGTATGCCTGATCGGCCTGATGCTCCTGTCTCCGCTGCTCCTCCATGTTAGACAGACTTCCACTCCATCCATCTCAGAGCTCATTTCTTCTCCCTGGGTTTCATTCAGTGGAAGACTTTTCTTCTATTTTAGATATTGTTTGTTTTGTTTTTCAGTTTGTGCAACAATTTGGTGAAACGCAGTTATTGTAAAATGTTTTAAAAAGACAACAAACCTACTCTGAGTTCTACACTGCAAAAGAAAGAAATCTAAATAAGTAATTTTTCTTCTTGAATTTGAGGAAGTAAGTGAGACACTTTGCCAGACAATTTACATTTAAAGTAAGAAAAAACTATTGCATTGTCTTATTTCAAATGCATATTATCTAATGACCTTATTTTAACAGGAAAAATACTCATTCCATTGGCAAATCTACCTGCCCAAATTGAGGCTAAATAAACTTGATTTAAGAAGTCTTAGATCGTTTTTGCAGTGTGTTACTCAGGTCCATCTGAACTGCTGAGTTTATCAGAACCATCTGAGAGCAGCATGCTGATGATGATGATGATGATGATGATGATGAGGAGGAAGTTCAGTAGAAACTGGCTGAATGCTGCAGCCCATCCAGCGCTGATGAGCTTCTCTGCTTCACACTCATGCAGAAATGATTTGCATGAATTAGTTTCAGACCAGAGGCTGTCAGGATGATTCACCAGAGCCCCCACCCCCCATACCCCCTGTCCCATTACGTCTTCCTGGGGTGTTTTGGTATTAGTCCTGCATGGGCAGTAGCATCAGGCCCACAGAAGTGGGGGGGTCTGCCACATGCCTCCCTGCACAATTATTCAGTGTGCATAGAAACAACAGCCCCTCCCCCACCCATGCTGGACGCCAGCAGAGCAAACAGAAACACTTCTGATTGTTCCACAGATTTAAACTTCCATGATGTTTGCGCCGTGCATGATTGAAGCGTGGAAGCAGAGGATGTGGAACATCAGATCCTCATCATCATTTGATCTTTTCTTTCAGGTTTGCTTAGCGTGTCAGCAGTGGTGTTAAAGACCAACAACCATTCCCCGTCCACTGATGAATTTAACAGTAAGTTCAGACACGATGAAAACTGGAAAGCAGCTTCCTCTCCTGACCGGCTGCTTCCTTTCCTTCGCAGAGGTGGAGCTATCATGTTTGATCGAGACCATCTCTACAGCGAACCCCCGGATCGAATGGAAGAAGTTTACAGACGGGAAACCGAGCTACGTTTACTTCGACAAGAGGATCTCAGGTAAGCTGTCCTGAACCTCTGCTCCGCTGCTTCTGTCTGAACCTCTGCTC
>NW_015150722.1:358894-361129 GCF_000732505.1 Cyprinodon variegatus | reverse complement strand
AGTCTGAACCTCTGCTCTGCTGCTTCTGTCTGAACCTCTGCTCTGCTGCTTCTGTCTGAACCTCTGCTCTGCTGCTTCTGTCTGAACCTCTGCTCTGCTGCTTCTGTGTGAACCTCTGCTCTGCTGCTTCTGTCTGAACCTCTGCTCCTGTCTGAACCTCTGCTTCTGTGTGAACCTCTGCTCTGCTGCTTCTGTCTGAACCTCTGCTCTGGTGCTTCTGTCTGAACCTCTGCTCTCCTGACAGGTGACCTGGAGAACCGAGCTGTGATCCGAGAGCCCGCCACACTCGTCATAACCAACGCCACCAGGTCAGACACGGCCAAGTACCGCTGCGAGGTCACGGCTGCTGCTGATGTACGGACCTTCGATGAGATCGAGATCAACCTGGTGGTCAGAGGTATCCAGACGTTTTGTTCTCACCCTAAAAGGCAGAGCTGAGTGGCTGTAAAGTGACACCGTGCTCCGGGTCGCGCCGACCTCACTAGGATGGGTTCTGACCAGAACTGCCCGGCTGCAAAGGCGTGTTCTGGGCTATAAGAGGAAGGCTCTGAAACTGCATCTGTTCTGAGCTGCTGTGCTAAAGAAAGCAGGTGCTGCATGTTCTGGCACGGCCTGGAAACCGGGTTCAGTCCAGTGATCCAAAGGGTTTTGGTCTTTTTAAAGCTGCGGCCTGAACTTCAGGCCCAGTGATGCTCTCAGACTCTGCTCTGCTCTGACTCCTTCCATGTGTCGCTGCAGTGAAGCCGGTGGTGCCAAAGTGCAGCGTTCCGAAGTCGGTGCCTTTTGGGAAGTCGGCCGAGCTCAGCTGCGTGGAGGAGGAGGGCTTCCCCAAGTCTCAGTACCAGTGGTTCAAGAACAGCGAGGAGATTCCAGACGACCCCAAGACCAGCCTCAAATTCTTCAACTCCTCCTACACGCTCAACGCAGGAACAGGAACTCTGGTCAGTATGCATGGGGGGCGGGGCAGCGGGGGAGGGGCAGATATTTTAGGGACACAGTGGAGACGGGAATCTGCTGTCCTCTGTGGCGCATTCCTCATTTCTGGGTTCGCTTCCAGCTTCATCCATGAGGTGAGACGGCAGCACAGGGAGCGGCTCTGCTCCGAGAACCGCAGACCAACCCGCCGCTCCTTCAGTTGAGACGCAGCGTTCTGTCCTGAGCTCTACGCTGACGGTCAGCAGAGCTCTGCTGGCCGTCTGAAGCTGTTTTTACTTCAGGTTCTGCTGGTTCTGTCCGTTTGCTCATAGAAT
Organism: Cyprinodon variegatus; assembly: GCF_000732505.1. NCBI lineage: Eukaryota > Metazoa > Chordata > Actinopteri > Cyprinodontiformes > Cyprinodontidae > Cyprinodon > Cyprinodon variegatus. The sequence goes on along the minus strand of NW_015150722.1, from coordinate 359,879 downwards.
CAGAACCCCACGTCCACCGCTTCCTGTTTCTGCTCATCATCACTGGTCTGGGTGGACTTCAACCCTCCTTCCTTCAAGCCAAATGTTTCAGAATTAGATAATAAAATTAGGAAAATATTCAAACCCTTTTTTTAAATTCACAATTTTTCTACAGTAAGGATATTTCTGGATAGGAGCAAAACGATCCAGGTGATGACACACCGGTCTTACCGTCGACCAATAAAAAGGCTTGAATCAATATGAATTAAATACAAAGGTAAAGAAAAGGTGGTGAAATAAAAACAGTGGATTTCTGTAACACATTCTTTGGTACATTTATAGTTTATTTATTGGTCAAGTTGTATATTTCCACTTTTATTTCTAATTCTGTCAGTTTTCAGCCTCCGTAGATTCAGAGCAGCTTTAGTCAAACATCCCTTCCTGAAAGGTAGCCGATCACAGGCGCCTTCAGACTCGTATATGTTTGACATCAGGAAGAGTTAATGAGCGTCTGTATGAAGTAAAGCTGCTTATAGGAGGATATATTGCGTGTGTGAACTTTGTCTCATCAGTCGGAACGACTGGAAAAGAGGAAACTGTTCCCACTGGAGGAAACGTTTTTGAGAAGAAAAGCATCTTTTCCTTATTGGGTTTTGGCAGGGGGTACCTGGGCCTTCAGTGGGCTTCCCTCAGCTCAATCTACTTATCCCTCGATGTACTAATAAATATACACATTATTAGTTCTGGCCATATATATTTTATTTAGTCCAGATCAGAGGTCACGGACTAACGGACCGCGGTCCAGATCCGGATCCACCTGCTGGCTCATCCAGACCCAACCTGATTTAAAACATTTATAAATGACCTTATTTTGTACAATGGCAGTGTCTTTATTTCACTTGCTCCGCGTCTCCTGTTTGTACGGTAACGCCCTCCGGCTCCAGGCTGCACGTGATGCATATTAGCCAATGAGCTGCTGTCAGTCTGGGTTGCTGCTGCTGCTACT
>NW_015150722.1:355644-357328 GCF_000732505.1 Cyprinodon variegatus | reverse complement strand
TGATCGGTGGTGAACCTGGGGACGCAGTCGTGCATTTAAAGCTGAACTGAAGTCCAGGAACAGCATCCGCAGCATCTGTGGCTGTTCTTCTCCTCCAGGTGTGCCAGGCTCAGGTGGAGAGCAGCAGAGATGGCGTCCTCAGTAGAGCGGTTCCATCGGTAGGCGAACTGGAACGGGTGGAATGTTGCCGGCAGACTGGAGACGATGTGTTCTTTAACCAGCCTTTGGAAGCACTTCATCATGATGGGAGTCACTAGTCACTGAGTGAGGTGACCTGAGGCTTCTTTGGAACCGGAATAATGGTGGCAGACTTAAAGCATGCTGGCATTATGGATCGGTCCAGCCAGGTGTTTAAAATGTCTGCGCTTCAGAAAGCTTTTCTAAAATGATTGGTGATGATATATAATAGGTCATGATGAACTGTTTACAGTCAGCAGCTTTGTGTCAGTTGCTCCAAGCTCTATTTCTCCTTTTTTCCACCAGTCGCTCAGGACTTTAGGATAATACTAAAATCTGTCTTTAAAATGTCTCTTGATGTGAAGGAGGTGAGGTTTTTAAAAATGTATCATGGCTCTAGCTGTAGAAATGAAACAGGCTCTTAACAAAAACCACAGAAGCTACATTTTTAAAAAGCGTCCCACTTTACCCGCCTTCACCGAAGCTCAGATTTCCCTCCTCCTCTGCAGAGATTCAGCGCCGTCAGGAAAGAAGATGCCGGAGAATATTTCTGCCGGGCCAAGAACGACGCGGGACACGCCCAGTGCCCCCCCCAGAAGATGGAAGTGTGTAAGTGTCTCCTCCGTCAGCAGCTCTCAGCTCAGCAGGCGTTGATCTTCTGACCGCTGGCTCTGCCCCTGCAGATGACATAGACGTGGTGGGGATCGTACTGGGAGTGCTGGTGGTGGTGGTGGTGCTCCTCTGCATAACGGTGGGAATCTGCTGCGCCTACAAACAGGGATACTTCTCCAGCCAGAAACAGCCAGGAAGCAGGTAGGAAACCAGTCTGCCTCCCAGTAAGGCCCACAGAGCCGCACTGGAATAACTCTGCTCTCTGTTCCCAGTTACAAAGTTCCCTCCAAAGGAGACGGAGTGGACTACGTCCGGACCGAGGACGAGGTCAGTACCGCCTCATGGGACCTCACAGTCTGCTGTAGCCGGTCTGAGTTTCAGAACAGCAGCTGGTTCTGGTCTGGGTGACCCGTTAGGAGCTGATGATGAACCCACAGAACCGTTTAGTGAAGCAGAGGTTCTGGCTCAGAACATGACAAGTCCTGTCCTCTCTGCAGGGGGATTTCCGACACAAATCATCGTTTGTGATCTGATGACGGAGCGAGGACGGCGAGCCCGACCCGACCCGGTCCGACCCGCCGCGCTGCTGGACCTCAGAGTTCACAGCAGGACTCAAACCCAAACACTCAAACTTGCCAAAGGTGACGGACAAGATGTACACCGAGGTTCACCTGCTTTGCTTGGTTCTGATCCGTTCCTCAGCCTGCTGGTTCTGGTCGGTTCCTCAGCCTGCTGGTTCTGGTCGGTTCCTCAGCCTGCTGGTTCTGATCCGTTCCTCAGCCTGCTGGTTCTGGTCGGTTCCTCAGCCTGCTGGTTCTGATCGGTTCTTCAGCCTGCTGGTTCCGATCCGTTCCTCAGCCTGCTGGTTCTGGTCGGTTCCTCAGCCTGCTGGTTC
>NW_015150722.1:353552-354664 GCF_000732505.1 Cyprinodon variegatus | reverse complement strand
CCTCAGCCTGCTGGTTCTGGTCGGTTTCTCAGCCTGCTGGTTCTGATCCGTTCCTCAGCCTGCTGGTTCTGGTCGGTTCCTCAGCCTGCTGGTTCCGATCCGTTCCTCAGCCTGCTGGTTCCGATCCGTTCCTCAGCCTGCTGGTTCCGATCCGTTCCTCAGCCTGCTGGTTCTGGTCCGTTCCTCAGCCTGCTGGTTCTGGAAGAGGTGGATCTCTGTCCTCTTTCTCCTGGAAACTCTCAGCTTTGCTCGTTTCTTTGTTTTCTACGGTTGAATCACTATTTTTGATGGAAAATATTTTAATGCTTTTAGATCAAAGTTTACTTTTTTAAATATTTGTAAAATACTAACATGTTTAGTTTAGTTTTGGTTTGATCAGTTTTCCCCTTTTAGTAGAAACGGACTGAAAGCGGTTCTGTTCAGAAGTGTCCTTCTCGGCCTCCTGGTTTCTCAGTTAACCTTCCGGAACCGGTCGACCCGATCGGCTCACTGGGTCCTGGTTCTGTAGCAGGAACGGAGCAGCCCGCTGTGACCCGATGGGGTCTGGAAGGATAACGACTGTAAATAGATGTTTGATTCTTTCTTCTTCTTCGTCCTCCAGATGATGTAAAGCAGAGCGGCGTGTTTGCGGCAGTATGAAACTCTTTCCATTAGTGAGGCTGAGCAGGAAGACGTTTCCTCTGACCTTAAAGGATCAGACTGAGCTGATCTTCTGCTGCAGATCAGAGAACCAGCAGCGTGTAGAGATGTAGAGCCAGCTTCAGTCATGGTAGAGCCGATGTGCCCACAGGTCTGCAGCCCCCTGCTTCCTCTGGAGTCCTTCCTTCCCTTCCTTGTTTCCTCTGTGACCTTCCATACCTCCTTGTTTCATTCGTGATCTTCCATGCTTCCTGAGTGTCTTTGTGACCTTCCTTCCCTCCCAGGTTCCTCCGTGTCCTTCCATACCTCCTTGTTTCATTTGTGATCTTCCATGCTTCCTGAGTGTCTTTGTGACCTTCCTTCCCTCCCAGCTTCCTCCGTGTCCTTCCATACCTCCTTGTTTCATTTGTGATCTTCCATGCTTCCTGAGTGTCTTTGTGACCTTCCTTCCCTCCCAGCTTCCTCCGTGTCCT
>NW_015150722.1:349455-352391 GCF_000732505.1 Cyprinodon variegatus | reverse complement strand
TCCTTGTTTCCTCTATGTCCTTCCTTGCCTCCTCGCTTCCTTCGTACCCTTCCTTCCCTCCTTGTATCCTCCGTGTCCTTCCTTCCCTCCTTGTATCATCTGTGTCCTTCCTTCCCTCCTTGTTTCCTCCGTGCCCTTCCTTCCCTCCTGGGTTTCTTCGTGTCCTTCCTTCCTTGTTTCCTCTATGTCCTTCCTTGCCTCCTCGCTTCCTTCGTACCCTTCCCTCCCTCCTTGTATCCTCCGTGTCCTTCCTTCCCTCCTTGTTTCCTAGGTAGAAATGTCTCCATCGCTTCCTGCTCTTCAGCGTTTATTGTTTTCTGAGGAAGGTCAAAGATGGCGACCTTTGGCAGGTTGATACTCAGAGGTTCTGGAATCTTCAGAGGTTGAAGGACAGATGAATCTTTGGGATGCTTGGTGCAGACCTCTTCTCTCCATTTGTAAAAAGTTCATTCCTCTTAAGTGCCTTCTGGTCTCAGAGGACACCAGTGAAGGTGTCTCCAGAGGCTCCTCCCCCAGTTCTCCCCCCCACAAACATGGCGTTTGAGAGGAATGATATTTCTGATCATCTCTGTCCTCCTCTTTACATATCTGATCATTTGTAAATATGTTTTCATAGGTTGGCAGATATAGAACTGTTCAAGTAGAAGTTGAGTGATGTTAGTGCCTCCATCTATCTACCTATCTATCTAGTAGGACGTGTTTTTGGTGATGACACTTAAAGCAGAGACTCTGGTTGAGCTCCAGCAGAGCGCCTCCATCCCTGCAGCCATGAAGCAGCTGCAGTTTTCAGATGGTGGAGGAGCTTTTCTGGAAGAGGAGCTGCTGGGTCGCTTTGTTCATTTTAGAGCAAACTGTTTGTGTTGAATAAAACTGACTCCTTCTGAACATCTGCATGGCTCCGACTCTCCTTCCTTCACCTTTAACCCACCAGAGCATGATGCTGCCACTGCCGTGTTTATCATGGGAGCTTTTCCTCAGTGGGTGGATGGGTCTGCTTCATCATCTCTGCAGACTACAGGAATTATTTCCTATTTGAGATGTTGTGGATTTATATTCATAACCAATTCCCATCCAGGTTGGATGCCACATTAATGTTATATAATTACTGTTATATTCTATTCCCAGCCATCTGGGAATTTATATTTCTGATACTTTAAGATGTTTATTGCCCTGATGTTTATCACAGAATTGATAAGGGAATCAGAATCGTGAAAATCTTCTAAATTCCCAACCCTACCCACAACCAAGGGTGAAAGGTGCTGTGCGTGTGGATCTTGTATGCTTGTGTGAATCGTGCTGTGCGTGTGGATCTTGTATGCTTGTGTGAATCGTGCTGTGCATGTGTGGAGCTTGTAGGCTTGTGTGAATCATGCTGTGTGTGTGGATCTTGTAGGCTTGTGTGAATCGTGCTGTGCGTGTGTGGAGCTTGTATGCTTGTGTGAATCGTGCTGTGCGTGTGTGGATCTTGTATTCTTGTGTGAATCGTGGTGTGTGTGTGGAGCTTGTATGCTTGTGTGAATCGTGCCGTGTGCGTGTGGAGCTTGTATGCTTGTGTGAATCGTGCCGTGTGCGTGTGGAGCTTGTATGCTTGTGTGAATCGTGCTGTCTGCGTGTGGAGCTTGTATGCTTGTGTGAATCGTGGTGTGTGTGTGTGGAGCTTGTATGCTTGTGTGAATCGTGCCGTGTTTGTGTGGAGCTTGTATGCTTGTGTGAATCGTGCCGTGTGTGGATCTTGTCCTGTGCAGGTATGAATCACATATGTGTATCTATAAAATTGAGACGGATCTAACTCCATACAGGAGAGCTGCTCCCCAGGATGCTCCTATCTTTTGCATTGCAGACGAGCTGCTGCTCTGGACAACTTTAACCAGAGTTTATGGGCAAAGATTTTCGCACCCCAGGGCAGAAATATGTCACCAATCCGCAACTAACAAAGCATCTTTACTTGTCATTAAAGATCAAATAATTATCTTAAACATTTAAAAAATATATTAATACACGTCAAAATATCTTAATTTTATAATATAATTTTTATTTGTTGCTTCAATCTTAATCAAGGTCATTGGGTGAGTGGGGCGGCGCCCTCTATTGGGCAGCAGCCACTGGCTGGACGGCGTCCTTCTGTCCTATTTAAACATCAGCGAGGCAAACAATCCACAGAGGGATTTGAGTGGATGCTCTTATTGACTGAGTCCGCCTGTTTCAGAGATCATCATCAGGTCTGAGCTGCAGGCAGCAGTTTAACTGTTGTCAGGTTGGATCATGAAGCTTTTCACAGTAAGAGGATCATAATAATCTTTTTCAGAAGTCACCAGAAGTCAAGCTGTTACAGCAGTCTATAACAGCTTGAGGTCTGAGCTTTGACTAGGCCATTCCAGTCCCACGGTATGTCAGGTCATGGTTCTACAGGGGGAATCCGGGTCACCTTCTCCAGTCCTCCGACCTTATGGCTGCCGGGCAGCCTGCTGCTCAAAGGCCTAAACATTTGCTGACTCCTTGTAAAGGGCACGTCTCTTATGGCTTTTTTCTGCCATAAAAGTCAGAGCTGAGGAGATGCTGACTGATAACGGAGGCTTCCACCTGAGCTGTGGATCTCTGCAGCTCCTCCAGGGGTGTGGGCCTCCTAGCCTGGAAATAAAGAAGTGCTGAATCCCGGTGCTGAAGCTGCTGAAGTCTGCTCGGTAGCAGGATTGAAATCTCAGTGAAATCAAGCAGCTTCCTTCCTCCGCTGGACGTCTCATCGTCTTCGTTGTGATCCATTCGAATTCTGTCTTTAAAGAAGATGTAATGTCCCTCCCCCACAGGTTGCTGACTAAATAATGCTACATTAAATTGTTTCACATAGAAACCAAAATCCAGTTTCTTTTATACGTCTTAAAATGTGACTTTTACTGCGTTCTAATCCAGCGGCTGTACCCCTTTTATATCATTACATT
>NW_015150722.1:346066-347301 GCF_000732505.1 Cyprinodon variegatus | reverse complement strand
ATTGTCTTTTCTTTGTTCATGCTCCCGGTGGTTGTCACCTTTATTCCACTCTCTTTTCTCATGAGTGAAGTCTTTGTTCACTTAACAATAGAAAAAAGAAATAAAAAGAAACAGCAGTGAAAAGTTCAGCATCCATTCTTTCCCTGCTTTGTGTGTCAACTCTCGGTTGCAAAGTGACAAATCGCACAGGTGCAAAGTTTCCCAAATTCTACTTTTCTTCAGAGAATTTCTCTTAATCATAAAGGTTCGTCTCTGAGCTCCTGAAGTGAAGCAATGTTAATGAGAAGATGGAGGAACCAGACAGGAATAATCCACCGCCGAAACAGGAAATGAGGTCATCAACTTCTATAACAATCATCCAGTTATTAATAGGGAAATAAACTTTATCCTCATCAGATTTATTAGTTTAAGCTTCCAGGGGGTTAAAGGTTTAAATCTGGGGATGGAATTATATGGAGGAATAAATGGAACAATCGTAAATTCAATTTCTATTCAGTTTATTTCTATAGTTCCAATTCACATCATGTCATCCCAGGTCACTTTCCAGTTCACCAGATCATCCAGTCAGATTGATTCAAAGTTTTCTAAGGAAGCAGCTGATTGCATCGACTCATTGACTCTTCAGCAATCCCTCACACTAAGCATGCTTGTAGCGACAGTGGAGAGGAAAAACTCCCTTTGAACAGGAAGAAACCTCCAGCAGAACCAGGCTCAGTGTGAGCGGCCATCTGCTGAGGCCCACTGGGGTTCAAGGAGACACAAAAGGCAACTGTAAAAGGTGACCCCATCCAGGAAACACTAAATAACATGTAAAAATATTAAAATACATATGAATTTCAAAATACTTTAAATGAAAAACCTTTTAACAGAAATGGGAAAATAAATTCTGGAACAAATCTAATAACTACAGCCTAGATTAGACAAAGTCCAACAACCTTTAGTCTGCAGGCGCCGAGGGAAGATAGAGGATGGAGAGAATGTTGATCATGTTGAGCATCCAGAAGCTCAATGGTTCTGTTTGGTTCTGTTCGCTCGCGGCCAACTTCTCTCTGGTTCTGATCGCTGCTCTCTGCTCTGCTGAGAAAGATGCATCGATCTGCTCTGCAGCGCCTCGAAGTCCTCCTCTCCACGATCCTGGGAGCAGTTTACCCTCAGCTCCTCCATTCTCCTCCTCCAGCTGCTCCAGCAGCAGGTTCGGCTCCATATTTTGGACCAACCTACTTGTCCCTACCAAT
>NW_015150722.1:341082-343061 GCF_000732505.1 Cyprinodon variegatus | reverse complement strand
CCTAGAACAGATGATGGATGTCAATTCTATTAACATTTCTCTATCTGTAGAATGGGTCTGTTCTATGTGTTGTCTCCTCAATTCAGAGGGCCCCCTGCCTGTCTTTGCCTAGGGCCCCAGGTTTCCTAAATCTGCTCCTGGGTCAATGTTGGAATGACAGAAAACACAATTTTAGAGCAGAGATCCTCACCATGACGTGTCTCCATAAAAGGAGAGTTTGCAAATGACGGCAAACCATGGCAACAAAGAGGCACCAGAAAAACATCCTGGAGAAACAAAGCAAAGGATAACAGATTATTCTCAGTGCAGCTGTTTAAAAACTGCAGCTTGGAACAAACTGGGTCCTAAAGGCTCATGATCCCAGAAACAGAAACACATCTACAACAAAAAGAAATCATTTGATAACAAATGTTGACCTCTGGGGTGCGGCCTGCAAAGCCCGCTGAATCAGATCCATGCTACCCCCCCTTCATCCCCCAGGAACCCAAACCAACCCCCCTCAGACTAACCTTACCTCTCCAGAGTCCCACTCATCTGTGGCAGGAGCCTGATCTGCAGCTCAGGAGATGTTGAGCAGGACAGCTGAATCTACAGGGTTAACTACAGTGGTCAGACTGCAGCTTAATGTGGCTGCTCTTTTTTATCCCTTTGAAGTTAATTTCTTGTCTTATTTTCCTGATTAGGTTTTGCTTTTTATATTTTGAAGTTATTTACTTTTCTTGTAAGATTTAGCTTGGGTTGCTGTGTTGCTTTTTTTCTGATTTAGTTTTGAGGTGACGTCACCTCTCACCCGGACACCCAGCTGTTCTCCATCAGCTGAGCGGCAGCAGACCGGGATGCTGTTCATAGAGTTCATCCTTTTTAAACAGACTCATCATTTGACTCTTTTTAGCTAATTTATTATTTTAAATAATTATTGTAAGCTTCTACCAGCTCGTTCTTTTAAAGCTCTGCTCAGTCACCGCAGCTTGTTTTTCATTAATATACCTGCCAGGAGCCACATGTGCATCACTGCCTTCCAAAGAGGCAACATTTCCACCTGCTGAGAGACCAGCCACACCTTAGAGACACCTGAGCTCTGCAACAGGGGGTCCGCGACCCCTAGGGGTCCACAGAGGTACTGCATGGGGGTCGTGAAAGTTTTGGTTGACTAAACTGTTTTTTATATTTTCCCGCAGCAATTTTTTCTACTAATTGAAATGTCTTTAAATCCACAATAACATGAATTCAACAGACTGTAGTAAACAGATAAATGGAGGCAGAAGATGTCTTTCAGTCATCAATGCAAACATTCAGCGACACACAGGAGCTCTTTCAAGCTGGGCACCGTTTCATTCACAACACCTGTCCCATCAATGAGGAATAAGAAATGCTTTAATAATCCCAGGGAGGGATTACTTTAGTTACATTACTCCATCTGTAATAGAGTGACTATAGGACCAGTTTGATAGAACGCTATTTTCATACTAATAATAATTTGGGGGTCCCCGCTCCATCGCCATCAGTTTGGGGTCCTTGGCCTGGAAAACGTTGAAGACTCCTGCTATAGAGGTTGATTGAGAGCTGCTAAGCGTTTACTTTAGTTTCTCAAGCTGCTGTAAATTTAGGAACTTAAAGTTCATACAAAACAAAAAAAAATGCTTGTGTTAAAAAAAAAAAGGTAGAGATCCTTCTAAGTTGTTGTTTGATGCTTACATAAAACAGAAAACATGAAACTGGTGGGGCCCCCTTCTCTGGGGGGGCTCTCGGGGAACGGGGGTGCCTATTGGAGTCAGCGGGGGAGCTGGCTCCCTGGGAGTGCAGCGGGCACCCCAGTCCTTTGCTCCCCATCCCCGAAATCCTCCCTCTGCCTGCTCCATCACTCGGCCACACATGTAGGTTTTTGGGGAGGGGGTCGTTACTGGAGGGCCACACCTTCTGATGACGTCCCCCACCCCAATTTTATTTTGCATTTTAGAATACTTCCATCTACATCATTT
>NW_015150722.1:339278-340624 GCF_000732505.1 Cyprinodon variegatus | reverse complement strand
TATGGCGGCCGGTGGCTTCACTTCACCCCCGTACTACCAACGAGCAATCAGCAATCCAGGGAATAAATAGTGATCAGTGTTTAAATCAGCTGCTCTCCAGGCACCGCACCATGGCAGCCCACTGCTGCCCAAAGGAATGGCTTAAATACAGTTAATTTCTCCAAGGTGAGATCAATAAAGTTCAGTTATTATTATCATGAAAATATGCTGTTTTAAACTCAAAACTTTAAATTCCAATTTTCTTCACCGTCTTTGAACTAAAGTCTAAACAGTCCAGAAAGAGGAAACAGTCTGATGACAGCTGTCCTCACGTGACTCTGTGCGCATGCGCAGTGGCGGAGTAACTCGGAATGCTCTGTGGTCTGGAAGCGGCTCGCGCTGCACATCCAGAAGCTGGACGCTCGCGCGCTGCTCGGCTCCATCAGTGAGAAGCGGAACCGGAAGCAGCCATGAGCTTCTTCGGGTTCGGTCAGACTGCGGACATCGATATCATCCTGAATGACGCCGAGACGAGGAAGAAAGCGGAGCACAAGAGCGAAGACGGAAGGAAGGACAAATATTTCCTCTTCTACGACGGAGAGACGGTGGCCGGGAAGGTCAGCGTGACGCTGAAGTACCCGGGGAAGAGGCTGGAGCACAGCGGCATCAGAGTGGAGTTTGTGGGTCAGATAGGTAAGCGGGCCGCTTCCTGTCTGCGATCAACAAGTTCCCTCTGGAACAGGCAGGGAGTCCCGTGATCGCTGACGTCATCACCCACAGAGGATCATCCCTGAGTGGGTCCCTGAGGGCCGCTGTCCTGCAGGTTTCAGAGGTTTCCCGGCTTCAGCACAGCTGATTCTGATGGTGGAAGCCTGTTCATCTGGGAAACCTCTGAAACCTGCAGGACAGCGGCCCCTGAGGGCCCCACAGTGGGGCCCCTGAGAGCCCACTGTGGGGCCCCTAATGGCCCACTGTGAGGTCCCTGATCTAAGCTAAACCTTCCAACCCTCTGCAGGGTTGGAAGGTTTACACTCCTCTCTACTCATGTTTTCATTTCCATGTCTTCGCAAATCAATGGAAGGATCATGCTTACAGGGATGATGATGATGATGATGATGATGATGATGATGATGATGATGATGCAAACAGAAGGCGGCTCTCAGGAGGAAGAGGTCTTGACTCAGGGATCCAGCTTTCAGATCCAGGAACTAGGAACTCAGCTGCAGTCCTTTAACCTCTGCAGGGACACTAAGAAAGCTGGCCTCAGTCAGGGGTGGATTTAGGAAGTCTGGGGCCCTAGGCAAAGACAGGCAGGGGGCCCTCTGAATGTAGAAGTCAACACATAGAACAGACCCATTCTACAGATA
>NW_015150722.1:336912-338629 GCF_000732505.1 Cyprinodon variegatus | reverse complement strand
AAAACATAATTAATGTGCACAAATAAGGAATAGTTGTATTAACCGTACATGGAAACAGAGTTTTATGGGGCCCCCAGGAACTTGGGGCCCTAGGCCACTGCCTAGTATTGCCTAATGGTAAATCCCCCTAATGGTAAAGTCAGATGGGTTCAGTAAAGCAGATTCCTCCATCCAGCTCCTAACTGTGGGCTCCTCCAGGTCCCATGGAGACATCCTCGGTTCTCCTGCAGTGTGACCTTTGCTCCCTCCTGCCTGTCTGTCGAGTTCTGGAGTTATCTCTGGGTTTGTTATTGTCTACCAGGTGATTTCCATCTGAAGATGGTGGACTGGAGGGCCTCCAGCAAACACTGGATGTTTGTGGAGCTGCTTGGTCTTCAGGGCGTCTCGGACTTGGTGGCGTTTTTACTGATGGACTGAACTCAGGTGGACTGGAAGGATCAACGTTTTTATTTTATAGTTTTATAAACGTATACAGCCAGAGGGTCGAATACTTCTGAAGGCCCGATGTTCTGTCAGATCAGCATACCCCATCAGACCAGCATACCCATAGTCAATACCCCTTCATCCATTTTAGGTTTCTGCGAAAAATTAACTTTAAACTACTTAAACAGATGTGTATCCCTTTAGCCATGTACAAAAAAACTATTTAATGACTTACGTTTTGGTGTTTCTTTAAGCGTATGGCGATCTGACCTTAAATCGTTTTTCTTTTGTTCATGACTAAAGGGATACACGCCCGTTGATGTAGTGTAAAGTTTATTTTTGTACAAAAATAAAAGGATAAATGCAAATCTGATGTCTCGCGCATGCATATTGGCTTAGGACATGCTGAACAGAACAGCGTCTCATCGTGCATCATCCACGCCATTATTCCAGCTCTGATTGGCTCCAGCTGAACCAGATGTTGAGGCCTGATCATTGGGTTTCACAGGAGTCGTATCTCGCCGCGGTCTCTAACGGTGAATCTGGAGTTCAGGTTGAGGATCTGTGATCTCAGATACAGTTTGTTTTTCTTTCAGAGCTGTACTATGACAGAGGGAACCACCATGAGTTCGTGTCGTTGGTGAAGGACTTGGCTCGGCCTGGAGAGCTCACACAGTCCCAGACGTTTGACTTCGAGTTCACGCATGTGGAGAAACCGTACGAGTCGTACACGGGTCAGAACGTCAAACTACGGTGAGTTAACGACTTTAGACGATCATTTAGCCGCTCTCCTTCATACCCGGCTCTAAACTAGATGCTCCATTATGCTACGTTCTCAGCGAAAGCGTTTTAAGCACCAAAAAGGCTTAAATACAGAAATCTGGATGCTGGATTAAACTGGTTCAGACGCTCTGCTTGTTTATCTGCTCTATTCTGTAGCTTCAAGCTAGAGAGCAGCTTGGCTTTATTTACTTTATGGGTTGATAAAATAGTTTTAACTCTTTTTAGGTGAGAAAGTCTAACTCCAAACATCGTCTGTTTATCAGTTCGTCAGGATTATAATCCCACTATAATCTGCAGTTCTTGTTGGGAGCTCCAGACCTCCATCAGCACTGGAAATCCCAGCTGAAAGCTCTCTGCTGCGGCCCGCCTGTGAGGGATTTCCCGCTGCTGTTCGTAGCGGCTGGAAGTGAATAGAAAGCGTTTTTAAAGGAAAAGTCCGATCAGCGAGGAATAATCAATGGATCATTATTTATACCTAAAACTAAAACGTTCGCTGTGATTTAATGAATAT
>NW_015150722.1:335127-336617 GCF_000732505.1 Cyprinodon variegatus | reverse complement strand
TAAAAAAAAATTAGTTATTTCACCTTTCCGATTCCTGATCCATGGGGTCATCGTTGGATTGCCAACTTGAAAAGGGAGGATTTGCCAGCGAACTTCTGGCCAGAGAAAAAACATGTGATATTGAGCCAACATTTGGAAGAAGAATGTTTTCAAGATGACTTGGATAATAGCGCGTTGTGACAAACACCAGATACAGCACTGGGACTTGATCAACAGCCGATACCACACCGTAACATCACAAACCAGTAGGTGGCAGTAGTGTTCTTTGACAAACATGGATGCCTCCAGTGAAAAAGAGACTACCTGCCAGCTGTCGTCGCTTCGGCAGATGAAAAATAAATCAGTCCGATCATATTCAGAATTAAAATTTTTCTGAAAGAATTTTAAATATGAAATTATTCTGTTCAATAAATGATCAGTGTTTTTAATACATTTTTATTTGAATGTGCTTGTGAGCTCGTTCCGCTACGATCGTCATCCTTTAGCCCATGCCTTTTCCTCTCCCAGCTGAACTCTGTTTGCTTCCAGGTACTTTCTGAGGGCGACGGTCGGCCGAAGGTTGACTGACATCAGCAAAGAGCTGGACGTTGTGGTTCACACGCTGAGCACCTACCCAGACCTCAACTCCTCCATCAAGATGGAAGTGGGGATCGAGGACTGCCTGCACATTGAGTTTGAGTACAATAAATCCAAGTAAGAGTTTTATTCCAGCAGATTATGGCATCGGTGAAGGGAGGACGGCTAGCGCTAACCGTTTGCCACGCGCTTGCAGATATCACCTCAGAGATGTGATTGTTGGGAAGATTTACTTCCTTCTGGTGAGGATTAAGATCAGACACATGGAAATCGACATCATCAAGCGGGAGACGACCGGAACGGGACCCAACGTTTACCATGAGAATGACACCATCGCAAAGTATGAGATCATGGACGGCGCTCCGGTCAGAGGTGATCACCAGGAAGTCAGGGCCGGTGTTCTGTCAGACCAGCATACCCTGTCTGACCAGCATACCTATAGTCAATATGAATGCGTCAGATTTATGTTTATCCCTTTAGTTTTTTACGAAAAATAGATTTTAAACTACCTCAACAGGCATGTATCCCTTTAGTCATGTACCAAAAAAAAAAATAACTGAAAGGTGAGATCTCCATACACTTAAAAAAACACCAAAAAGGGAGTACTGTATTTTTAGGACTATACGAGACTATACTATACCGGACTCAAAATCGCACCTTTTTGAAAGGTTATTTTTTTCATGGAATCCGCGCTCTGATAACTGATGCGTTGTAGGCTACTGCTCCAAGAGCGCAATGTTTTATTTCATGAACGAGCATCTGAGAAGCGGTAATAACGCGCCAGTTGCCCTGTCGCCTACCCTGGTTGTTTTAGATATCACCACTACTATCATTAATACTATCACTGTTATAGGCGTACATGTAAGAGGCCTAGTCACCAGGCCTATTTTATAGCCTAATTTACACTCTTAAAG
>NW_015150722.1:330628-334335 GCF_000732505.1 Cyprinodon variegatus | reverse complement strand
AGAGTACATTTATATACATGATTAAGCAAGAAGGATTTGACATGTAAACATGACTTTCCTACGACTTTAATCAGTTTGCTTTTAGAACGTTTTGCTGGTCGAGCTTATCGCCCCGTGGCTCTTTGTCAATAAAACTGCAGTCACCATCGAGGAGTGTCACTCTTCATTTTTATTTGATTTTATTTCATAAAATCAAACAAAAATATTTCATCATATAAAATAAGATCCAATGACGGGTACGGTAGTGAAAACGATCTTCTAGTGAAGAAGAAAAAAACAAGAACAACATCGGAGAAAATAAAAACAGGCAGAAAGTGCGCCTTTCCAGATAAAACATTTCATGTCATTCAGACACTATATCATATCAAGACCACAAAACTAGAGACCAATAATAGTTTATTTTGAAAGAAGTCTGTTTAAAAAACACAAAACAAAACCATCTAATAGGCTATGCAGCCACCGGCCGATAACATCAAGTTATTCGAGCTTATTCAAAGAACGGATAAATCACAGGTCAATTCAATAAAGTTCATGCAAATCCATTGAATTCCTCGTCGGTGTCACTTCTGAACATTTCTGCCATCTCCACCAGCAGACCAGCGCCGCTTCCTCTTCCTCTGTGTTCAGACTCGTCATCAGACTCGGGTTTCTGCTCCTATTCCAGCCTTTCAAAAGACGCCAGGATTGTTTCCGTTGTCACTGAGGCCCATGTTTTATCCATCCATCCGATGACATCCAGGACAGATGCATGGTTCATCCTCCCGGTTCCCCATCAGTCATTTTCCACGGCATATTTAATAACTTTCAGCATATGAATGTCCTTTGGGTGGCATCTTTCTATTCAGTCGTCGTCTTTGAAATGCTCATTTGTTTTGTTGCTGTAAGTTATGACCTTTTTTCTTTCCTTGTATTATAGAATACATCTTGATGCGTGCAAAGCTACATAGCGCCCTCTTGTGGTGATGTGTCACACCAGAGTATTAGTGGCATGGCCAGCCAAACCATGAAAAAAAGTGCAACTTGTAGTCCGAAGAATACGGTCATTAAATTATTAAATTGTAATAATTTTTTTTGTAAATGACTAAAGGGAAACCCGCCCACTGAGGTAGATGAAAGTCTATTTTTCATACAAAGCTAAAGGGATAAACGGGTATTGACTATGGGTATGCTGGTCTGACGGGTACGCTCCTCTGACAGAACAGCAGCGCTGTGAGCCGGCTCCTCCTCAGGCTAACTCTGCTGTTTCCTGCTTCTGCAGGAGAATCCATCCCCATCCGGCTCTTCCTGGCGGGCTATGAGCTCACCCCCTCCATGAGAGACGTCAACAAGAAGTTCTCGGTGCGATACTTCCTCAACCTGGTCCTCATAGACGAGGAGGAGAGGCGCTATTTCAAACAACAGGCAAGTAGACTGTCTGAGAACGAGGCCTTCAGGGACCGAGGGATTTCTCAGTATCTGCTGGAGGTAGTTTGATTCAAACGTTACTGAAATCTGGATTAAAAGCGGCTCATAGATCTGTTGCTTTATTGGGTAAAGTCTGAACTAGGGCTGCAACTAATTATTATTTTACTAAATCAATTAAACTGTGGATCATATTTTAGATTAATTAATTGATAATCGGGTAGCCAAAGGTTCCTTAAAGAAGATTTGTGAAACTGAAAAGTTTCCACTTGTGGAGTTCTGGATAGAGCAGATTGAGAGATCAAAAAGTTTTTTTTATCTTAAATCCCAAATGTTTATATATTTGTTTAATACATTTAGTATAATTCCTGCTCTAAGTGGGTTGTTCTGTCAGCTAAAATCATGTTTTACAGTCTTTAAATTCCAGCTAATGATTAATCAATTAGTAAATTAGTTGACGATTATTTCAATAATGGATTAATCTGATTGTTTGAGCCTTAGTCTGAGCGTGTGGTGTTTTCCCAAAGCGACGCTCCAGTGCTTCACATCATGTTTTTTTAAAAAGGATCTTTGGATCTGACAGTGAATCTCTGAGGCGGCTGTTCTGCAGAAGGCTTCAGTTTTATTGCTTTAAGTTATGGAATAATGAGCCAGAGAACGACAGACTTGGGCTTTTAAATGGATATAAAATCTGTCATCCTTCCTGGATGATGGAGAAATTAAGCAGCAGGACCAGAGGAAGAGGACTGGTTCCAGTCCTCCTGTGGGAGCAAACCCACCGGTTCACTAATTCCACTTTATCTCATTAAATCTAATCTATAAACTCTTCCTCACCCGGCTTTCAATTTGGTTTCTGTTTCAGATGAATCCATTTAAACATGAATTCAGAGATTAAAGCTACAAGCTTCTGTGTGCAGCAGCTCGTCCCTGCAGCAGCTGATGTGCAGCTCAGAAACTCACACTCAACATGGTTCAATGATTGGATCCATGTTTGAGAATTGACGTCCAATTACCTTTAAACTCATTTAGATTGAAATGTGTTCAAACAGTTCGGTTTATTTCTATGGCTCCATTTCACTCAGATCATCCAATGGTAAATAAACCGGCTGACTGCATCCAGCCAATCACACTGCAGGATTCTCTCCTCTGGACAGAGCTGTCAACAATATCAATGTTTATTACTGCAGTAGAAGTAGAAATCCTAGAAGGAACAACTTCAGCTTCTTACTCCAGTAAAAGTGGAAGAGTCCAATTTTTAAAACTACTTAATGTATAAAAATAAAAGTAATGCAGGAAAAAAATCTTAAGGATGTTTTTCTACCATTCTGGATGATAACTTCCTTAGTCTTATAACTAATGGTAACAGTGTCACATTTAACTTTGCATCATCTAGATAAACTATTTTTATTGGTACGTGGTGAGCAACAAGTTGGGGCAGCACCGAGTCCAACCACAAAGAAATTAATTATCTGAATATAACTGATTATTTTGATGCTTTTTATTTATTTAAGTACCAACAAGTCAGAATGAAAAAAAGCTTAAATGAAACAAAACTAACAAGATTATTTTTAAAATGTAAGAAGTAGAAAGTAGAGATAATTGCAAAAAAAATGAAGGAGTAGAAGTAAAACATTTTCTAATAATTCATCCCCCAGTAAAGAATAGATAAGGAACATTTCTACTGAAGTAAGGTAGCAAACTTTTTTTACGTAGTTAGTTGACGCCTCTGCTCCTGGATGAGCAGGTAGAAACAGTGGATGTTAGCTTGCATCGGGTCGGGACAACACAAGCTTTTCAAGAAGGTTGTATTTCTTTGCGCTAAACGTCACGCAGAATGCAGACCTTTGTTGAGTATTAATGGATGAATGCAACGCAGGTAGCATCTGAAAACATCAGATTGACATCAGATTCAGGACCACAGAGCCAAGTGGCCTGGGTCACATTGGAACAAATCAGACCTCTGTTGTTGAGACTGTCATGAAAGATCAGATCCAGGTAAATATCGGCAAAAAAAAAATCAGGTTTTGGTCACTTTAGGCTGCAGCAGGAACGTAGCTTTTGTCTAAATTAGAATAGAATAGAAATTCCATTAATTGTCCCAGAATTGGGAAATTGTGGCGTTCCAGCAGCAAAAGGTTATATAGTAGAAGTGGTCACACAATGTGGACCTTAGAAAACTTTACAAAATAACAAAGAGGAAAATAAAACAAATAGAGTATTTTATTTAACAATATGAACCTGGAGAATAAATAACCAATATGCAGCTATGGACATTTTTACATTAATGCTTATTTGAAAATAGATCA
>NW_015150722.1:326194-328351 GCF_000732505.1 Cyprinodon variegatus | reverse complement strand
AGTTTAAATGGGATCAGATCTTCACTCAGCCAACATGAGTTCTGGTCTGACCGCGTAGAAAGTCTGGAGGAAGCTAACGGTTAGCGTGACGACTAATGAATGGATGAAGACGCTGCTCCTTGGTGACCACAGCTTCGGGAACAAACATGATTGCTGTAAAAAAAAATAAACATTTGATTATTAAGAAGGGAATTCAAAGGTGTTGTTTTTTTGTCATTTATAAAAGAAATGTAAATAAAAACATTTTAAAAGTTGTTGGACTTGTTTTTATTTTTTTGTTGTGGTTCTGGCTGTCGGCTGGAGCTGCTTCACCTTTCATGGAGCTCCACCCGGGGCGGGACAGAGCTCCTCATAGACCTCATTACCTGCTGGGAATACACATGGATGATGGGCTCATTCCCAGTTCATCAAACCAGTTGAAGCCAGAGCGTCGATGATCGGCGCCGCCTGGAAGGAAGAAGAAGCAGGATGCTTCATTTCGCTCCTAATTGACCTCACTGCAGACGTTGCTTCTCTGCTTCAGTTAAACTTCCTCCAGTCATCACTAACAAACTGGATCCTTCCAGTTAAACCAGTGGATCGTTCAGCCTAATGGTCTGAGAGTGTAAAGAACTGAAGCTGGAAGGAAATGCTGTGTTTCTGCATTTCTGCTGGTGTCTAAATTGACCTCCTGGAAGTTGGCCCTGCCCCCCACCCAGTCCCAGCCCAGCGGCTCCATTAAGGTTATATTGATCGTAAAATGTTAAAAGTGGAAACGGATGAAAAGCTGTAGATTAACCGCATCCCAACCTGCCGCTGCTTTCATCTTTGGTTCATAGAAAGTGGGCGGAGAATATGCTGGTGAAGATTCTCTGTCATCCAGTCATAGTCCAAAAAAATCCAAAAAAAGTAAAAATAAAAACAACAATCCACTGGACTTTGTTTCAAAGTTTGAAGACCTTTCTCTTCCCATCCAGGAAGCTTTTTCAATTCAAAATATCAGAAATAGAAATCATTCCAGAGGGGTGGACCCGTTCATCTGTGTTTTCTAAGCAAAAACGAGGCTTTGTTGGGATACTGTGGAGCAAGTCTCATTGGAATCTCCCTTTTTTTGTGCACCTTATTCTTTTTTTTTAAACAAAAAATTATTGTCTTTTAGAAACAAGACAAACAACAATTCAGCACAGCCAAGTCTAATACAAAATCTGAAATGTCCAGCAAAACACCGGTACATGAATTTCAAATACACCTCAGGGTCAAAACCTATAATCCGTCTGATAAGTCGAGGGGAAAAAAGATAAAAACAACCAAACATAATGTTTAAAAACAAACTATCCTCCCCTTTGTGTAATAGCTCTGCAAGCTCACTAAGCAGATGATCAAGCAAAGGCTGCCATAGTCCATAGAAATCATTACAAATACCCTTTATAATGGCACTGAGGCGCTGCAGCGGAAGCACCTTCAACGTTTCTCTGTACCACTGTGATACAGAAGGGGGCCGTCCCTGAATCCACTCAAACACATCGTCTGTCCAAATGTAAAAGTTTATGGAGTAAAGCCATTAGTGCTGAAGATAGAGAAAACCCTTCTACAGAAAGACCAAGAGTAAACAGCACAGGGCTCAGTGGGACTGTCAGATTGAGCAAAGCTCTATAGAAACGTTATTCCAGAATCTAGCAATTATAGGGCATTTCCACATACAGTGATAGTAAGTCCCCACATCTGTATTGCACTTTACGCAAAGAGGGGAAATTTGAGGGTGAATTTAATGTAAAAACTCTGGGGTACGCTGCATTCTATGTAGAATTCTCTAATGGCTTTCCCCAAGTCTGATACAAGTAAACATTTTCTTAGCAAAGCTAAAAGTTTTTGACCACGCTTCTGAGCTAAGCTCAACTTCCAACTCTGTTTCCCACCCAACCCTGGCCTTATCAGTTGCAACAAAATTCAAAGACAGTAATTTCCCATAACAGAGAGAAATGAATTTCTTTTTAGTGAGTACATCTTCATTACATTTAAGAAGAAAGCTTTCAATAGAGTTCAAAACAGGTTGGTTGACTGGGAATTTAAGAGAATTTACAAAATGTCTCACTTGTAAAAACCCAAAAAGTGTTTTTGTGGTATATTATACTGAGTTTGAATTTGTTTAAAGGACATAAAACGACCCTTTTCAAATAA
>NW_015150722.1:323812-325292 GCF_000732505.1 Cyprinodon variegatus | reverse complement strand
AACCCATTCTTCCCCTGGGCAAATCGGCCAGGTTTATCGCCAGATTCAAATAATCTATGCTTTGCATAGAATATTGCAGTTTCAACTTTTTGAGTTAATAGTTGGTCCAAGGCTGATCTGGCTGCGTCCAGTTTTTTAAGCACAGAAATGGACGTGGATTGTTTAAACTCCCTCTCCAGATTAACAATATCCTGTTCCAGTTGTAGTTGTTTAGCTAAGGTGTTCTTTCTTTTCCCTGCCGTGAAAGAAATTATGGAGCCCCTGAGAAATGCCTTGCCTGCTTCCCATGAGGTAGAGGCACTGACCTCTGATGAATCATTTGTAGAAATAAAGAGCTCCCGTTGATCTTCTAAATATTTAAAAAATACAGAGTCACAAAGCAAATTCGGCTTATGATGCCAATGTCTAGACAAAGAATCATAATAAGGTGGTAAAAATTCCTTTGAAACTGGAGAATGGTCTGAGAGAGCGCAGGTGTTCATTGAACAACCCTGAGTTCTGTCAAGAACAGATCTAGAAACAGATAGATAATCAATTCTAGAGAAAGAAAAATGGGTACGTGAAGAAAAAGTAAAGTCTTTCACATGTGGGTTAAAAATTCTCCAGGCATCAAAAAGACCAAGATCTGAGCACAACTCAATTGTAGCCTTAACCATTCTTGAGGGTTGTTGAGATTTTGGTGGATTATAATCAGTCTAAAATTTTACCAGGTTACTGTCAATTATGGAACTAAACGTTAATCTGTTTCAACAGTACATATAGTCAAATGACTCTATTAATACGTCACAGTAAAAAGATGTTGCATATCCACCCTTTAAACAGTCTCTCTGTACCTTAATCGCAGTAAACACAACAGACTTCCATGCCTTGCCTTTGGCCGCCTCAATATAATAATCTAAGTTGAATATTAGTCCAGTGCCTTGATGAAGTTCTGTGCATCCTTCGGCGAGTCAAACTTGTGTTCAGTCTCATTATGAGTCAGCGTGAGTGTCGCTGGGTAGCGCATGTTGAAGCGAATGGCCTTGTCAATCAAAGCACGGCTAGTAGCGTTAAATCCCCTCCGCTTCTCACGGACTGCATAAGAGAAATCCGGGTGTATAAAGATCCGATGTCCCTCGTAGTCAAGCTCGGGAGTCGCCCTCACTGCCGCCATGATGCGCCGCTTGTCCCTGGAGTTGTGGAGCTTAATAATGACCGGTCTGGGACGCGTGCCCCGCGGGCCGAGGCCCCGGTGTGCGCGGTCTACTTTGATACGAGCTTTACCCGCGGAGCTGTTCCCCAGGCTGAGCGTAGCAGGCAGCCAGGCTTCAAGGAACTGGATAGGACTCTGACCCTCCGCGCCTTCTTACAGATTGATAATGCGGATGTCATTCCGCCTGCTCCTGTTCTCCATTGTCATGATAGGTTCACTGGTGTGACCCAATAATGCAGAACACCACGGAGACGGAAACTAAAGTAAAAGGTTTAACAGAGTTTATTG
>NW_015150722.1:320387-323098 GCF_000732505.1 Cyprinodon variegatus | reverse complement strand
CTCGACTCAGGAGGATCCACGGCGGACTCTGCTGGAGGAAGGTGGTACTTCTCCAGCTCCCAACATCCATATCATCCAATCCCTTGACCACGGTCTTCATTTTCTCTTCGGCTTCAGTCAGTCTCCCCGTTATGTCGGTGACCATGTCCTATACGTCTGAGATTCTCCGCTCTGTCTCCGTAACGCGTGTCGAGAGTCCTTCCAGTGAGGACGATATTTTACCCAGAGTCCCAGAAAGTGCAGACAGTTTTTGGTCCATTACCTCACTGACACTTTTAGTCACTTCACGGACGAGGGCAGCGGTGTCTACCGGAGGCGAGGGCTGGTCACCTGTTGCTACTAGCAAATCAGTTTGGCTAGCACTGGCAGTCATGGCGGCGGCCACTGTCTTTCGTGGTTGTATTTTCGTCTGTTTTGACATCGCTCGTTGTCCAATAAATGAATTTTGAGGTGTCGCGTATTCGTAAAACGCCAAATCAATATATCTCTCGAAAATATAGACAGTAGTGCGTATTCTACTGTAATATAGATGGGTGGAAGCAGGAGCACAGTGAAAACACGTCTTGTAGCCAGCCATCTTCACCGGAAGTCCCCGTGCACCGTATTCTAAACACTGAATTTTTATCTGGTAAAAATGTGCCTGCAAATAATTGAGCTGCAAAAATTTGGGTGCAAAATATTCGACTGCAAATTAGTGTTGCACCGATACCAGTATCGGGCGGGGCCCCCGATCCAGCACTAAAATAGGGGTGTCGCTATCGGCGAGTACCAACAAATAGGGCACCGATACCATTTGGAGAGCCAAATGTTTCTTCAACTATTGTCACCCATTCCAGGTAGGTAATAAAAAGTTCTACTGGATTCACTTTGTATTTGTCTTTTTCCTTTTTCCTAACAGATGGTATCAGTATCGGCCGATACTGCACAGCCGGGTATTGGGGCAAAGAAATGGCATCGGCGCAACTTACCACTGTAAATGTGTTGACCTTTTGGTGAATTCAAACCAAAGCAATCTACAGCAACTTCTAGCCAATGAAGTCAGCTCATTTGGTCATGTGGCAGAAAAGTTGGGCATAGCTTTGTTCCCGGCTGAATGAAGCTAAATGAGATTTGAGCCGATCACAGCTAGTGCGGCACCCCTGTCTGAAAAGACTGTTTGGTTTGATCCTCAAGAAGCGGCCAGTGGTAAACTTTTATTTCTCTAATCAAATGACTTAATTTCATTGGCTAGAAGCTGCTCGACTGCATCGAGTTTAGATTGCTTTGGCTTGAGTTCACCAAAAGGTCAATACATTTGCAGGCACATTTTTTGTGGCTGAGTTTTCACCATATAAACATTCAGTGTATTCAATTCAATGTGTAAGAACATTCAGTGTTTAAAATTTTAGGTCAGATTTTAACGAGACAGTTTTTCTTCCATAGGCTACTGGATAAAACCTGGAACTCAACGCTATTTCTGACATTTTGAATTGATAAAGCTTCCTGGATGAAAGAGAAACATCTTCAAACTTGGAAACAAAGTCCAGTGGATTGATTTTAACTTTTTTGGAAAGAGTGGATCAACCTTCCTCAGGTGGTAGCTCCTGTTAGCTGAGCCCTGCTGAAAATCTGCCTTCTGGGTGTTAACGGCATCATTATTACACAGTTATTGGGACTGAAGGAAGGTAGGAGAGCTGAAAGCTCCGATAGTTGGAGCTGTCTCCAGGTCAGACCTGCTTTTTCACAGGACCTTTAATAAAGCCGGGAGTCCCTGCAAACCCGATCCCATGAATAAGGGGAGGAAAGCTTATCAAGGCCTCAGCTTCCCCAGGAGCTGAACATGAAGCACTTTGTCCTGGATGGAAAAAAAAAAAACATTTTACCTGTAAAAGTTTGCCTAAGATTTATTTTCCAGGATTATCTTGATGTAAAACTCATTTAAAAACCCTGGATTTTTTTTTAACCGGATGTGTAGAAACAGCAGAAATGTTGTTAGATTTAAACATCCAGTAGATGAGGAGGATCTCCACAGACTTCAGAACATGATGTAAACAGGTCGGACCTGTGCACACACGTCAGCCAGGCAGTTAGACGCTCAGAGATCTCACTGATAAAAGCTGAACTCCACTCAGACACGGCTGGCTACTTTCCTCATCACATCAGGAAGCCAGAGTCACAGGCCTGTCTTAAAGCAGGGGGGCTCCTCAGCTGAGACATCTCAGAAATGATCCACCTTCCAGCTCGGTCAGTCAGAAGGAGGCCTCGTCCCAAACCACAACCGATCACTAAAGATCCAGCATGGAAGGGATTTAAAAGCAAGTAGATTTAATTTATGTTTCCTAACCTGGAAGTTTTCAGACTGGAAGGAGCTGCAGAACAGCACCGCGGTCCCTAGGGGGCAGGCTTTGATCAGCGCCTGCTCAATGTTTTGGTTTTAATGGGATTTTTCTGCTGTTTTACCTTCATCTATTATTTTCACAACCTTCAGAGTCTCGGTTCTCCAGCTTAAACCAAAACCAGCGAGCAGCATCCAGATGATTCAGTGCTGCAGATCCTAAAGTATAACTTCCACGACTCACATGTTCCCACACACTTATAGCAGAACACTTTAAAGTACTGAAAGGTGGGATGGAAACATGAGAAAACGGTAAAAAACATAATCCCAACTTTATGGAACATAATAGAAATACCAGAATGGATAGATATCAATAGTTGGTTTATGATAGATTAGG
>NW_015150722.1:313929-318579 GCF_000732505.1 Cyprinodon variegatus | reverse complement strand
ATGTGGACTAGTAACTTTGAACAATTTAATCTTCATAGTAACACGAATCAGCAAGATGTTTTGTTTATTAAATTATGTTTTGTTTTGTTTAACTGTGCTGGGGGCCAAACCCACACCAAGAACCACAGGTCTTCCAGAACCAGAACCATTCAGTTCCTCCAGCATCATCAGCTCCTTTAAAGTCCATCAGGCTGTTTCTCTCTTAGTGCAATATTTAAAAACATGAGGAATGCTGTAGTTCCTAAACACCAGGACTGGATAAAGTATTTCTTTTATTTATTTTGACTCTGTGCTACTTGAAGCTTGGCGTAACCGTCCGAGCTGCGTTCAAGGTCTTCCCTTTTGCTGGTTTGTCATGGAAGCACGTTTTCTGATGTTTTTTTTTTTCTTTTCTGCAGAATGGCTTTTCGTGAAACATCTGTTTAAATTACTCTAGCTCTTTACATAAACTTTAATGTAAGGTGTTTAGATTTGGGGAAAGATGGACACTTTGTAGGACAGCAGATCCAGGCTGTTCGGAATTCATTTGGCTCAATCCCGGATTCCAACTGTCCCTGAACGCATCACGGGGATAGCGCCGCTGCCGCTGCTCCAGTCTGGATCCAGCCGAGCTCCACTCCGCTCTGCCCGCCGAGCCGCTCATCTGGACCGGCTCTGAAGCAGCAGGAGGAGCGGATTCATCAAGTGTTGGTGTGGAAGAGATGGAAGCTGTTCCCGGTACCCGCTCCTCGGTAGAGCGGCGGGACTAACTCAGCGGAGCCTCTTTTTGTGTACGGGGAAACTGAAGCCGCTGTGGAGGCGGCGGCGCGCTGTCCTACAGCACAGAGTTCCGGAGGAACCAAGGGAAACAAGGGAACAACAAGGAAACAAGGGAACCAGGGGAACCTCAGCCTGCTCGGGCCGTGATGAGGAGGAGGGAACCGGGCAGCGGTGAAGCGACACACAGAATCAGCGAAAGCTAGCAGCTCAGCAGCACAGGACGGTGTCCCGGAGGGGTCAAACCAAGGTAGGGTAGCTCTCCGGCCGTGGGCTGGACCTCCTCTGGCCTTTCCGCGTGAGAAAAACACGGGGCACGTGGGTGTGGGAGTTCTGAGCCACCAGAACCGAACCCTGGATTGTCCGCGGTGGCTCTGATGTTTAACGGTTTGAATGAACTGATCCGTTAACTGCTCCTTCTTCCAGAACCGAACCGGCTGGGATCAGGTCGGTTCTGATCTGGAGATCCGATCAGAAGCGCTGCTGGTTTCGGACCTGCTGCTCCGGTTCTGAGCCTGACTGATCCAGCAGGGAGGGGTGGATCAGAGGAGCTGCTGTGGGTTGATGAGGTTACTGCAGGGGGGGATGAACATCTGTTGGATCAGCAGTGATGAGTCACTGAGTTCAACCAGCCTGCAGGGTGTCCCTCCTTCCTGCCTGGTTTGGATCAGCTGGTTCTGGTTCTGGTTCTGCAGGTCACTACCCGATCTGTCCTGTGCAAACAGAATAACTTCCGGGGAGCCACTACTTTGTTTTTCTTACTTTTTAAAAATTATTTTGTCTTTTTCTATGGGGGTATTTGTTCATTTGTCTAAATATCGCATATTCTAAAAACGAAAAAAGCGAAACGCTTAAACAGCCTTAGGAACGTTACTCTGAGCGTGTCCTATGGTGACGTCACGCATTAATATGGATTTTTTCCAGAAAAGTCCTCAGTATTTTCTATATGATGTAGTTTAGCATTTTTTAATGTTTCTAGTATATAAATAAGTATTTTCAGTAGCGTATAATGTAGGTTTTCGACGATCCGGATCTTATTATTCAGTTCGCTCAGGACGAATGGGGTAATGACACCGCTGCATCCGCTCACACACTCATTCTCATATTTCTCTCTGTAGTGAGGACCACTGCTATCATTTTAACCCTTTCATGCCCTAACCCTGAGGGTGGCCCCAACCAGTACCAGCACTAACCTTAACCTGAACCATTGCTTACATCATAGCGCGGCGCTGAGGTCTGTTCTGATTGGAAGACTCCTCATTATTATTGCCTGTTTTGAAGGATTGCGCCGCAGTATCCTCCATAGCCTTGGGTATCCCATGATTCGAGTGAGTCATGGGATACCCATGACTCGCGAGTCCAAGCAAGCTGGCTGCTCCGAGGAAAAAAGGAAATGGCGCCGAACAGTGGTAAATATTGGAAATGCAGTTTAACATATTCCAGTCTGTAAATAGTTCCGTCTGAAATGAATGAAAATAGTTTTTTTAATGGTTATAGAGTCAGATATGTGGCGGTAATGTTTGGTTTATCTAAAGGTTTTATCTGTCACTGTATAAATGGGTTTGGATGACATTTAAGCTCAGATTCTAATATCTCTGCAGGGTGGAGACTATAAATCTGATATCTGAGACGACGGTACTGCTGCTGAAGCTCCTCAGAAATATTATTAGCACCCAGAACAGTAGTGAGAAGCTCAGCATCTATTCTTTGCCTGCTTTGAGCGTCAGCTGTCATGGTTGCTAGGCAACAGAGCGTACGTGCGGTGAAAGCCAGAGAAGGATGGACCTGTTTGATTCCATAGCCAAACTCTTCACCTCCAAGGACCCGGTCTACCTGGACCGGGTCCTTGGAGGGAACAGCCGTGGAAACGGAACAGACCCCAGAACTCCGTTCACCTCAGTGCTAATGTTAGCAAACGCAGCCAGTTGGTGGGCGGGGCTCGTGCACGCTCATAAGGTCAGCAGGGCTCGTGCTCGCTCATGAGGTCAGCGGGGCTTGTGCTCGCTCATGAGGTCAGCAGGGCTTGTGCTCGCTCATAAGGTCAGCGGGGCTCGTTGATCAGCTGGGAGGACGAGCAGCAGGACGGTCTCACTCACACAACGTTCAGAAAGCGACTTGATTGCTTGTTCCCTCATTTTTGGGCTAAACTGCTTGCCGTACTGTTAACTGAGCTGTTAGCTTCTGAATAATGGAAAGCTCTCCTCTGTGGGTCTAATAACCTCTCTGGCTGTAAACTGAACGCGTTCTTCATGATGTCTTTGACTCCAAGTCTGATTCTCTCAGCATCAGCAGGAAAATCGATAAACTGCTTCCTCTCATATGCATCAAACATTAATGCCGTCAGCAGCCTCTTTGTGTCTGTTAACCACAGAGCAATCAGACATGACCTCTGACCCCTGAGGTTAACCCTCCTTTGTTTCCATCGGGGTCCATTAATTATGTGCAGCGGTTTTGCAGCAGACTCCGAGCCGTCGGAGGGAAACGCCGCACGTCGGCCGCTGGAGTCACCGCCGCGTTCCCAGAGGAGATTCCATTCCTCCGTCAGTCCTGGCACTGACTCAGACGGCGATTAGCCAGTTTCCGGGGTATTTCCACTACCAGCAGCAGAGAATGAGGATCAGATCTGCCAGAGTCTCCCTGCAGCTCTCTGTGAAGCAGGCTTTAGGAAAAGCTGCTGTGTTGGAAGTTGGCCTGTTGGCTCCCAGAAACCGTCAGACTGGAGTGCAGCTTATTTACATATCCGTCCCTCCATGGCGGCGCGGCGCTGCCTCCGTTTCTCTGCCGTCTGCTTTTATTGGGTGCGATGAAAACTGAAGGATTTGCCGGCTGGTCGCCTTCCTCTGAATGACAGCAGAGGATGGCTGTTTCTAAACCATGACAATAAAACCTAAATCAATCCAAAGATTTAATATTTTAGAGATTTATTTGCATTTTCAGAAAGTTTTCACACCCTCGAATGTCCTTTTATTGCCTAATACCACAATCCTTCATTTGTATTACCTTTAAAAGTTAAAATCCATAAAATAATGATACATTTAACTTCTTTGATTTTGAATATTTCCATTAACTTCTATTGTTTACTGTTAAAATGTCATACATCCAAATCTATTTAAAAACAAAACCTTTTGATTTTCAAGCTTTAACAAAGTTTGATGTTAACATGTTAACATGTTTGTCCATGTTGTTAAGTGAAAAAAAGTACATATGCCGCTCAGCGAGACTGGAGATAAGAGCAGGTGATGCATTTATGGGTCGCAGGTATTTTGTGTTTATCACATGTACTTTAGAGGAAACCAAAATCCCATCTCTCCTCATAGTTGGATGTGATGCAGGATGAAGGTTTATTGTGTCACTTCGTTCTAAGCGCTAATTGCAGTTTGCCGTCTACAGACAGACCACCTCTAGCATCAGACTCTCTAATCCAGTTTCTACCAACTGATCTGCTCAGACTGGAGGTGAGCAGATTGCTGGACCCAGGCGACCCTTTGGTCCAGTGAGGGTCTGTGAGCGGATCGTTTCTCTGCCTCTCAGATGCATTTTTATTAAAGAGCTTTCCAGCTTTCAGACGTCCGAGTCTGTCTGTCGGGTCGTATTGATACTAAATCAGAACCTCTGTGGTGAATATTGCTACTTTAGAGCCGTTTATGTCCCAGTTTAGTTGGTTAGATCGGTTGGCAGTCTGGGATTGATTATCGGTCTGTGATAGGTCATTGTTCTGGGATCGGCTGGCGGTCCGGGATCGGCTGGCGATCCGGGATCGGCTGGCGGTCCGGGATCGGCTGGTGGTCCACGATCGGCTGGTGGTCTGGGATCGGTTATCGATCCAGGATCAGTCGGCGGTCTGGGATCGGTACGCAGTCTGGGATCGGTTATCGATCCAGGATCAGTCGGCGG
>NW_015150722.1:306901-312904 GCF_000732505.1 Cyprinodon variegatus | reverse complement strand
CGTATTCTTACTGCTGTCACACTAATGGCTCAGATGCTGAACATGGCTGGTTGGGTTCTCCTTGGAATAACCAGCTGCTCCATGTTGGAGGATAAAAACTCTGAGGAATGGATCCGTTTTCTTCAGTTCAGCTTTATTTCCTTCGTCTCCACGTCTTGAACCATCCCTGAGGCTGGAGGTAAGGTGGATGAAAGGACGGAGCTGCTCAGGTACAGGTGGAGGTAACCAGGCCAGCAGCCAACAGGCAGCGCTCTGATGACATCACCGCGGTCAATAATTGATACGCTGGTGAAATGAGGCTGACCTCAGTAGACTGATAGCTCCTCTGCCTCTCAGCAGGCGGTAAGCAGCTCCTAACTGGAACAACTGGGATCTAACTCCTGTTATCTGAGCTTCTCCCAGTAAAGCACTGGTCCAGTTCATGTCCCGCTCTGCGTTCTGCACCCCCCACCGTCCCAACGCTTCCTGAGCCGCTGCTAGAACAATCAAACGCATCAGATCTTGAGCAGGGAAATGATTTCAGAGCCCATTTGTTGTGTTTGGTTGGTAGGATTAGGGCCAGACTAGAGATACATTTATTTAATACGAGTATAAAGTCACTATATTACAATAATAAAGTCGCAACATTATCAGAATAATGTTGTAACATTTTTAAGTTGTGATATTATGAGAATAAATTCCTAATATGAGAATAAAGTCTCAACATTATTATAAAATACTATAAAGTTATAATATTTTTGATAATATTACAACTTTATGATTTTAAAGTCGTAATGGCCGCTCACACTGAGCCTGGTTCTGCTGGAGGTTTCTTCCTGTTCAAAGGGAGTTTTTCCTCTCCACTGTCGCTACCAGCATGCTTAGTGTGAGGGATTGCTGAAGAGTCAATGAGTCGATGCAATCAGCTGGTTTTCCTTAGATAGAAAACTTTGAATCAATCTGACTGGATGATCTGGTTGAACTGTCTCTATAGATTGATCTGAGATGACATGATGTGAATTGAAGCTATTTAAATAAATAGAATTGTATTAAAAAGAAAACAAACTCTAGCCTGGCCCATAATTCTTTGAAAACCCGGTGAGAACAGATTAATGCTCCAGTTTTCAGCGTCATCCCAGATTAAATCTGTGTGGTTCTGGAGGAGCGCGGTCTCTGGCCTCGTTTGGAGCTGCTCCCTCAAAGCCTCCGTCTCCTTAATTAGGTTGATGTCTTGTTGCATTGAGGTCCAGCTCCATCATCTCTGCCAGTTCTCCTGATTCTACGTGAGAAAATCCTTCTCCTCTTGTCAGAAACTGTAACGCAGCATCAGAACCACAGCCTGCTGTGGCTTCATGTTCTAGCTAACATGGTTCTGGACGCGCGTTAGACCTGCAGTCATCACCAGCCGTGTCGCTTCGCTGTTAAATGTCTGTCAGCTGAAAAGTGAACCCCTAACAGAAGAACATGAATGAAGAAATAATGAAACATTAAAAGTAACAGGATCATTTTAACCATGGTGATAAAACCAAACACTGAATGACTTTAGATGTTTTATATTCATCCTTCTTTGTGTTGCTTTCTTTGCCAGTCTGGCAGCTTGGCTCCATGTAGGAGCTCCATATGACGGAGCAGGTGGAGAACAGGTGGTGTTCTGCCATGAAATGATGCCAGTCGTTTCCTCGACTGTTCTGAATGAGATGCTGGTTAAAAGCAGGGGAGGATTTAGGAAATTTGGGGCCCTGGGCAAAGACAGGCAGGGGCCCTCTGAATGGAGAAGACAACAGATAGAACAGACCCATTCTACAGATAGAGAAATGTTAATAGAATAGACATCCATTATCTGTTCTAGGTTTTGGTCTGAAAAGTGGCTAAATATAGCGACTAAAGCGCTAAGTTAGCAACACTGCTCTTTGCATGGTTTGTTTTCAAATGGTTTGCTGCTGTCTGTTTGGACCTTTCTGAACATGTGCAGCAAATGGCCTGATCCAATATGGTGGACACTGAAGGGGGGGGCTGAGACACACTTATTATTATCAGCGTTCTGATGGGATTTTAGCCAAAGGATTTTTATGAAAAACATAATTAATGAGCACAAATAAGGAATAGTTGAATTAACCATACATGTAAACAGAGTTTAATGGGCCCCCAGGAACTTGGTAACCAGATCCGGTACCCAGATCCGTCTCTGTGTGACCAAGGTCAGTGCTGAGGGCCGAGGCTTCAGAGGGCATCGGATGACGAGAGACAAACCGACACTGGAGCAGAATCCCAATGCCTCCGTCTGACTTTGATTATAGTCTGAGGTTGTTGCTAAGTGGCTCCTGCTGAAACCAGTAGACATGGATTGACGTGAAGCAGATTAAAATAAGCTGGGACTCTGCAGCTAAGGTACGCTGGGGAAGTCTTAGTGAGAGTGAAGCAGGTGGTCAGGGCGGCCGATGGTTCTCAGTGTGTGATTTTGCTCTGGGATGGATCACAGTAGAATCCAGCTGCTGGTAAAGGCAGCAGCTGCTGCGTCACCGTCTGCTTTAAATGAGGAACAACCAGAAACCTGGAAGAGTTTCCCACAATAAACGGAGGAGAAGGTTTTCAGGTGATGTGGAGAAGTTTGTGACCTTCCTGGCTTCTTATCATCTTCAGGTTTTTATCTATTAATGCCGTTTTTATTGTTTAGGGAAAACCATCTGAACCTCTGCGGCTCTACGGTGGTTCAACTAAAACTTCTTTACTGTACATTTGATTCACCTGTCTTTTAGCCAGAATGCAGATAATCTAATTCAGCAGGTTTTCCTCTGACGATACGACTGAAGAAAGTCTCCAATATCAGTCTGTTGATCATTATTGATTATTTTTACCTTTACTGAAATTAGGAGCTGGGAAAATGAGCAGATTTAAACGATGTCCAGATCTGATATTAAAACTAATATCGAGGTTTATGGTCCGATATCTAAAATCTCTGATATTTTCATGCTGATAGAAACTCTGTGCTTCTGTAACTCTTTGGTTAATTTAACATGAGTCTGTTTAGTTTCCTGTTTTAGTGATTTCCTTTATTTAAGCCTTTTCTAATATCCTATAAGATCTGTAATAAATGCTGATGTGATCCGTGCTGATATGCGGGCCGTTCAGTAAGTGATGCTCCTGACAACTTCCAGTTGTCTGATCTGGCTCAAACTTTGCCTGTGCAAATATTTATATGTCTACAGATGAATTAGCTCTGAATTAAAGGTGGTTTCTGATTAACAGGTGTTTGAATGTTTGACCTGAGTCAATGAAACAGAGCCTGTTGAGTGTTGAACAGTGATCCGGTTTTTGTATTTGAAAGGATGCACACCATGGGAGACTAAAAAGTTCACAGCTCATGACGACTGGTCGTCCAAAAACCACACGTTGGACTCAGCGCTGAGAGAATGCGCTGGACGGACTCGTCAGGAAGAAGGATTCCCTTGTTTTGCACATGCTCAGTGCTCCAGGTTCTGGTAATTGGGCTGGTAGCTCTGCTTCAACGGCAGGATTTACAGACCATCACCTCAGGAGGACGACTGAACTTCAAACATGTTTGATTTTCTCCCGACCTTACGGTTCCTGATGGGGAGGTGGTCGTTAGAGGCTGATCGCCCCTCGTTACCCTCTGTATGCTACACAACGCAGGACACACCACGAGGCTGAAACTTGGTCTGATTGAAAAAATTCTCACACGACTGGAGAATAAGATAGGAAAGGGCAAAAAGTTTAGCTTCATCAAAAGTCTCCTGTGGTTCAGGACCATTGCTTATTCGAACGCCCCGGGCGGTACGCTGAACCACTGGAACAGGAGAGAAGAAGACATGCGGGCAGTTAGCATGGTAGATGGAGAAGGCTTTAATTCAGTTCTATTCACTTTATTTCTATAGCACCAATTCACAGCATGTCATCTCAGGTCACCAGATCATCCACTCAGATTGATTCAAAGTTTCTATCTATGGGAAACCAGCTGATTGCATCGACTCATTGACTCTTCAGCAATCCCTCACACTAAGCATGCTTTAGTCAGTTAATACACCCCATAGATCTACGTTTTAACCCTCTGAGATCAACCAAAACCAGAACCAAGTCTCTCCCAGCAATGATTGAATGATTAGGCTAAAAACAGAGCTAGCAGTTAGCAATAGCATTGCCTTCATTATGTATATGACAGTATGTTAGAGCGACATACCCTGTCTGTTAATGATAGCTCTACATCTCTGTTCATTGGAAATCAAACGTGTTTCACAAATTAGATTATTTATTCAGTGATCAAATAGTTTCCTGGTTTGTTTCATCTTCTACATGTTTAATAATGCTTGAAAATATGCTTTCTTTATTCAGTCAGCATTTAATACAGCCTAAATGATTAAAATATAACCCTGTCATTTATTTTTTTACTTCAACATACAGGAGTAGAAATCCTGTTTTTAGGCGAATGGATACGATCAATGAACTTTAGATGAATTCATGGATGAATAATAATCTCAGCTTCATCTTGATTGGGCTGCGCTATGTGCTGACCTCCAGTCACCGTGGCTGTGTGTGTCTGATGCTTGTGAAGGTCACACTGGATCCAGGTGTTGGTCCCCGAGATGCTGACGTTCTGGGAGGGAGATGGAGCTGCTGATGATGGAGGAGAGTCCAGGAACAGACTTTAAAATCTGTCTGTTAATCTGCTATTCACTGAATGGCTTCACTCTGAAATACAGTACAGACTTGGTGTCAGTGGATCGACAGCCAGACCCCTCAGCTCGACTGGATCCGAACCAGAACCAAACATGGAGAAGCAGCTTTAACTTCAATGCTTCGATAATCTGGAATAATCTCCCAGAAAACAGTCAAACCTTCCTTAAATCCAGATTATGAATCCTTTTGTTTGGAGTTATTCTATAAGGATTTAGCTTAACGTGTTGATCAGCCATCAAACCTTCTCTGTCTGATTACCTGGGCTGTGTCTGAATCTCCGTCCTAATTCCTACATAGTGTCTACGCCATTTTAAATGAGTGCAAACGTCAAGTGGAGGAAAAAGTAGTGGACTCGAAATTTTCAATGCACCTTGAAAGTAGTGATCATCCATGGTCACTAGACAAGCAGTTATATCCCAGGATGCTTTGCAAGAAAGAGCTCTCCTTGCAAAGCGTCATGGCATTTGTTGTCACTGAGGCCCGTTGTCGCCTACGGCTGTCGCTGCCCGACAGCGGCGACTAATAACAAAGATGGCGCAGGCACAGCGCAGGGAACATGATCAGCAGTGATCATCTGTCTGAATAGTCAGGTAACTCTACAGTCCCCGCTCTATATAGTGATGGAGGGATCTAGGCGTTAGGATGTTCAGACTCAGCCATGTTCTCATTGAGCGCTGAGGGCCGCTACCTGATCACAGGAAAATGTTTAAACCATAAACATGTTGGTCAGTTTTGCTCTCATGATGAAGATGATGACTCACCAAGTTTGGAAAACTGAGACATGACGTAACTTCTAACTGCAGCTCCTCTAGAAAACAATGAGATACAATCAGGAACATGGAAGGAAAATGAAACAACAAGGAGGAATTTCTGGAAGGAATGTAAAAACATAAAAAAGAAGAAAAGAGTTTGGTCGCTAAGGAGGAATTTTATTTAAACTTTAGGTTCATGTTTTTAGTAAACTCTTTTCCTTCTCTGGTTGTTGCTCCATCAGCCTTCAGCTCAGGGATCGACCCATGCTGGTTATTTTTATCGTCAGTCTAACCAGATATGCTGCAGATTTTTGTGGTTGGATTATTTCTCTATTAAATAAATAAAATAAAAAAACCTGCAGCAGACAGGTCGGTGTTTTATTCATGTTAGTGATGAAATGAGCCATGTTCTATAATGGACCTCTTATTGGAAATGTCCAGGAGATGGACTAGCTAAGCCAGCAATGGTCTCTATGGTCAGGTCTCTGCGGTCAGGTCTCAGTGATCAGGTCTGTACAGTCAGGTCTCTGCGGTCAGGTCTCAGTGATCAGGTCTGTACAGTCAGGTCTCTGCGGTCAGG
>NW_015150722.1:304997-306509 GCF_000732505.1 Cyprinodon variegatus | reverse complement strand
GTCTGTACAGTCAGGTCTCTGCGGTCAGGTCTCTGTGATCAGGTCTGTACAGTCAGGTCTCTGCGGTCAGGTCTCTGTGATCAGGTCTGTACAGTGAGGTCTCTGCGGTCAGGTCTGTACAGTCAGGTCTCTGCGGTCAGGTCTGTACAGTCAGGTCTCTGCGGTCAGGTCTCTGCGGTCAGGTCTCTGCAGTCAGGTCCTGTGATCATGTCTTTATTGGTTTCAAATTAAAAAATGAATTAAACATACAGACAAACTGCTGTTGGCCTCAATGTTTTATTTTATGCGATGCATAGATTTTTTTTGCACTATTGTGTTAGTGCAGCTTAGAGTGAACATTGTAACAATTTCACTCTGCGACACCAGAGCCAGGATCCCAGCAGAGAGCACCAGAGCGAGGCAGAGGAAGCCATGCCCCAGTTTGTAGCTCAGAGAGGACGGTGTAGACTGCATGATGCTGGTTAGAGAGCACTAGAGCAGGGTGGAGGCTGCGGGTGGTCGGGGCTACTGGATGCTAGCAGTGAAGCGTCAGATCAGAACAAGAACATCGGCAGAGATAACAGCAGAGGTGGCGTCTTACCCAGCTTTTTTTTTTTCTCTCTCTGTTAAAAAGCGTCCCTGCTGAAACACGTTCTATAAAACCATCGGGGGTCAAACAGGATCAGCAGCTGATGCCAGAGGTCCTCACTGTCAGGATTCATTACTGCAATAATTTGGGGATTAATTACAGGCGTATAAATAATGAGTTTCCATAAACATCATGTAAACAGCTGCAGCCCCTCCCCTCCCTGTCGTCAGACCAGTGCAATGCATTGTGGTCCGTAGCAGGTAGCCCTGTTCTTCATAAAATGTTTGGCTTTATCTCTAGAGACAGCGGCGGCTCATAACAGCAGCTGTTCTGACTAAAAGGCCCATTAACAGCCAGAACAATGAGAGCAGCAGTAAAACAGCAGCGATGGAGCGTTCAGGCTGCCGGGCCGCTGCCTGCATCCTCCGCTCTGCTCGGGCCGATAGGACACAGCTACTGCTGGAAAAAACCTCATTATGTTCAGGCTGACTGGGAAAATAAAGGAAAACATTAATGCCTCACATGGTTCCACTGGGTGTTTCATAGAGAAGGAAAATGTTTAAAAGAAAAAAGTCCGGTCAGCAAGGAATAATCAATGGATCAATATTTATACCTAAAACTAAAACGTTCGCGATGATTCGATGCATTTAGCGATAATCAGTGTTGTCAGAAACTTTTATTTCTGTTCTTTCCTTCTTTCATATAATGATGCATGCTATTTACTCTCTAAAAAGTGTTTTTTTTTTTTTATTCAGTTTGTTTCACCGCAAGGCCACAAAATGTCTGAATGAGGGGTGGTTATAGACAACATACCTGTTTCCCATAACAACCACATACCTACTCAAGGTAACTGAGAAAGCAACGTGTCTGATTGCTTTGATTCTGCCTTAAAAGCAAGGGAACCGCTTTGTCTAAGTCAGAACAGGGCAGACCACCATGCTGTG
>NW_015150722.1:301189-304079 GCF_000732505.1 Cyprinodon variegatus | reverse complement strand
CCCCCCAAAAAATCCAGTTTTGCTTAAACTTAAAAAAGAAGAAAAAAAAGAAGGTCTGCCAGTCTGAGTCGAGTTTAACATCCATTTCTGTTTTTAAAGGTTTGACTTGTGATGGCAGCAGCCATGAGCGGCCATTAACTACATGGATTATTAACGATCGAAGCAGGAGTGAAATCACACCATGTCTGACACAGAGTGGAGGCTTTAAAAATGACATATGATGTGTGCGAGTGTTTAAATCAATGCCCAATAGTTTAATTCTAGTTCTAGTTTATATCACATGCAGGAATCAGGAACCGTAAGGTCGGGAGAAAATCAAACCTGTTTGAAATTCAGTCGCTCCTCCTGAGGTGTTGGTGGGTAAATCCTGCTGTTGGAGCAGAGCTACCAACCCATTTACCAGAACCTGGAGCACCTGGCAAACAAAAACAACTCCAGTACCAATGCTATTTACAGTTAGAATAAACTGTTAAAATGCCCCAAATCTGCCCAATAAACCAAAAGTTAAGAAGAAACTTCATTAGCTAAGCTCCTCTTCCTGCTGTTTTACCCACAGGTTTTATTAAACAAGCTTTGCCTGTTTTAGAGTCTGATCTGATTCAAATCATGAACACATCCCCCATGTTTGGGTTGTTTCCTCAAGGCCTTAAAAACAGCAATTATCAAACCTTTGTTTAAAAAGAGAAACTTTAACAAATTGGTGCTTTAGAGCTACAGATCTATCGCAAACCTCATCAGTAAGATTATGGAAAAAGTTGTATCTCAGCTCTTAAATGCCCTCTTAGCAATGACCAGCTGATTTCATGTCTTCCAGTCAGGTTTCCATAGCAACCTGAGTACAGAGACTGCCCTGGTTAAGGTGTTCAATGACATCTGTATAAACTCAGACTGTGGAAGAACAACAGTGCTGGTTTTACTGGACCTCAGTGCAGCGTCTGATTCTGTTGATCACTGGATTTTATTAGAGCGTCTGGGAAACTGGGCGGGCCTTTCTGGTTCAGTACTGGACTGGTTTAAATCCCATCTGAAGGACAGGGACTTCTACGTGTCAGTAGGAAGGCTCCATTCTGGGGCCCCTCCTATTCAACATCTACATGCTCCCCTTGGCTCAGATTATAACCAGATCAGTTAGCATCACTATGCAGACGACACCCAGCTTTACATCCCAATGTCAGCAGGTGACCAAGAACCAATCAGAGCGTTGGTTAGATGCTGAGAACTGATCACTATGTGAATAAAAACCAAACTGAGGAAATAATCTTAGAAACGAAGGAGCAGAGATCCAGAGTTAGCTCCCAGCTTTAGCTGCTGCAGCTACAAACCACTGATTATGGCTGAAATCTTGATGGACTCAGACCTGAACCTTCAGACGCACAGAAAGGCGGTTACTAAGTCTGAAGAACATCTCCAGGATTAAAGGACTGATCTCTGGCAGGATCTAGAAAAACTCCTAACCCTATTCATGCATTTATCTTTAGTAGAATTGATCTCTAAAACTCTTCATAAGTTAAAGTCCACCATACGGCTGCAGCTGATCCAAAACGCTGCTGCCTGCGTCCTCACTTGAACTAAGAAAGTAGAGCATGTCAGCCTGGTTCTGAAGTCCTTCCTCTGGCTCCCTGTAGCTCAGAGAATAGAATTTAAAATCCATCTGTTAGTCTAGAAATCACTGAATAGATCAGCACCTCAATCCATAACAGACCTGTTGTTAGTGGATCTACCTCCCAGACCACTCAGGTCTTCCAGTTCCAGCCTACTTTGAACACAAAGAACTAGAACGAAGCATGGAGAAGCAGCATCTATGATCCACTGATCTGGAACAAACTCCCAGAACACTGAAAAAGATCTGAAAGAGTTTAACGATTGTCTAAATAGTTCCAGAGCCGTTACAGATTTCTACACCAGCTCTGGCTGCATTCAGCCTAGACCACCTGTTTTGAAGTAACACCTGAAAAAGGCCACATGACCAGGGGTGCAGTATTTCACTTGAACACAAAGGGTAAACAAAGAAGAGCCGGAGACATTTATTATGTCTATAGGAAAAGCAATGGAGCTCAGCGAGTCAGCAGGGCGGAGTCCAGGAGCCCAAAGGAAGAGGAAAGTCCAAGATAAGGAGGGAAAAACACAAAACATATCAGATGTAGAGAGATAGAACCTTAAAATAAGCAGATTTTCAAAGAATAAGATCAGATGATCAATGACTCGGATTACCAAAGGGTGTGTTTGGATTATCAAAAGTAGAGTTTGGATTATCAAATGGTGAGCTGCTCTAACAGTCAGAGCTCTAACACTCATATTTCTTCCTTAGTGGTGTGCTTTCCTCTGCGACACAAAGCTTTTTGTTAATCCTGAGATAACGAGCGTTTTGCCCCCGACTGCAGTATAGAGTTTCACAAAGAGCAGAAACTTTCCTCTGAAAAACTTGTTCTGCAACAGGAAAGTTTAACCAGCATAATGCTTGACAACAGTGGGCGTGATTACTTTAGGGCAAACAAGCAGAACACAAATGACATTTTCCATGACGGGGATCAGGTGGGAGTAGCACTGGGAATACAGTCTGAACGCTGACGTTAGGCTGAGGAAGCTGTCACGTTGATGGGTGCCTCACTATTACTGATCCTAGTGATGTTACCTTTGGTATTCCCAGGATCTGTCTGGGTGATTAAAATAACTACCGTATGATATTCACCACTGTTAATGTGCTTCTATAAACCCCCATCAGATGGCAATGGCTGACACAACCTGCTTCTATTCAGTTTATTTCTTCAATTATCACTCCATTTACCCAGTTTATTGGATGCAGAGGAAAATATGCTATTCAACTGTTCTATTCAGTTTATTTCTATAGCTCCAATTCACATCATGTCATCTCAGGTCACTTTCCAGTTCA
>NW_015150722.1:297770-299271 GCF_000732505.1 Cyprinodon variegatus | reverse complement strand
GTTAGCCAGGTTAGCATCAGTCTTTGTGTGTAGTAGCTTTAGCATCTGGTGTCTGAGGTTAGCCAGGTTAGCATCAGTCTTTGTGTGTAGTAGCTTTAGCATCTGGTGTCTGAGGTTAGCCAGGTTAGCATCAGTCTTTGTGTGTAGTAGCTTTAGCATCTGGTGTCTGAGGTTAGCTGGGTTAGCATCAGTCTTTGTGTGTGTTGGTTTTAGCATCTGGTGCCTGAGGTTAGCCAGGTTAGCATCAGTCTTTGTGTATAGTAGCTTTAGCATCTGATGTCTGAGGTTAGCCAGGTTAGCATCAGTCTTTGTGTGTGTTGGTTTTAGCATCTGGTGCCTGAGGTTAGCCAGGTTAGCATCAGTCTTTGTGTGCAGTAGCTTTAGCATCTGTTGTCTGAGGTTAGCAAGGTTAGCATCAGTCTTTGTGATGTTGGCTTTACAATCTGGTGTCTGAGGTTAGCTGGGTTAGCATCAGTCTTTGTGTGAATTGGCTTTAGCATTTGGTGTCTGAGGTTAGCTAGGTTAGCATCGGTCTTTGTGTGCGTTGGCTTTAGCATAGTGTCTGAGGTTAACTGGGTTGGCATCAGTCTTTGTGTGTAGTGGCTTTAGCATTCAGTGTCTGAGGTTAGCTAGGTTAGCATTATTCTGTGTTGGTGGCTTTAGCATAGTGTCTGAGGTTAGCCGGGTTAGCATCAATCTTTGTGTGTGGTTGCTTTAGCATTTGGTGTCTGAGGTTAGCTAGGTTAGCATCAGTCTGTGTTGGTGGCTTTAGCATAGTGGCAGAGGTTAGCCAGGTTAGCATCAGTCTTTGTGTGTGGTTGGCTTTAGCATTCAGTTTCTGAGGTTAGCCAGGTTAGCAACAGTCTCTGTGATGGTTGTTTTAGCATTTGGTGTCTGAGGTAGCCAGGATAGCATCAGTGTCTGTGACGGTGGCTTTACGATTTGGTGTCTGAGGTTAGCCGGGATAGCATCAGTCTCTGTGACAGTGGCTTTAGCCTTCAGAGTCTGAGGTTAGCCAGTTTAGCATCAGTCTTTGTGACTATGACGTTAGCATCCGGTGTCTGAGGTTGGCCGGGTTCGCATCTGTCTCTGTTTTGGCAGCTTTAGCATCTTGTGTCTGAGGTTAGCCAGGTTAGCATTAGTCTCTTTGTTGGTGGCTTTGGCCTCCGGTGTCTGAGGTTAGCCAGGTTAGCTTCAGTCTCTGTGTTGGTGGCTTTGGCCTCCGGTGTCAGAGGTTAGCCGGGTTAGCATCAGTCTCTGTGTTGGCAGCTTTAGTATCTTGTGTCTGAGGTTAGCCAGGTTAGCATCAGTCTCTGTGTTGGCAGCTTTAGCATCTTGTGGGTGAGGTTAGCCAGGTTAGCATCAGTCTCTGGGACGGTGGCTTTAGCATCTGATGTCTGAGGTTAGCCAGGTTAGCATCAGTCTCTGTGATGGTGGATTTAGCCTCCGGTGTCTGAGGTTAGCCAGGTTAGCATCAGTCTCTGTGATGGTGGATTTAGCC
>NW_015150722.1:292590-295267 GCF_000732505.1 Cyprinodon variegatus | reverse complement strand
TCAGTGATTGCAACAAAAATTATAGTTTTTAAATCCTTTTACTGATTAACACTAAATTCATTTAATCACCGCGTTATTATTTTTAGGTATAAATAATGATGCATTGATTATTCCTTGCTGACCGGTTTTTGTCTTTAAAGAGGCAGCCTGACGGCGTCCAGAGACCTCATCCATCCCCCAGGCATTCCCACCATGGAGTTTTTTGATGAAAGAAATCGTCTCTGACTATGTTTGTTTCCGGGCTGGTTCCGAGCCGCCGCTTTGCTGGGTTTCAGTACCTGGAGGACCTCAGTGACGATGATGTTGTTGTCTGAAATGCCCCTGGTGGGGTCTACCAAGGCAAAGGGTGATGGGTCAAACAGTGGGCGGTTTAAAGAGATCTCCCCCGCCAGGCCTGGGGTTGGTCAGAGAGCACCTGGTGTCACTAACACCTTCGTTTAGTTTAATGAACATTTTCCTGCAGTGATCAGGCTGGACAGCAGCTCAGAACCGGCGCTCTGGGCTTTGGTTCTGCTGATTGTCAGACGCTGGAGCTGGATCCTCGTCTTCGTTGTGTCTGCTGCTCTGCTGCCACCGCGTCAACTTCAGTCTGGACTTTTATTCTCCCCGGGGATGAGCTGAGGCCGTGTCCTTTCTCAAGGTCGGCAATTTTCGGTGTTTTCTGTTGCTTCAGGTGATCGTGGGAGTTCTGCACACCTTACCCCAGCGTGGGCGGTAACTGGAGCTGGGTGGATCTCCTTGCCTCCGACTCATACATGTATTGATGTGCGGTTGCAGAGCAGCAGTTTGCTGAAAATGATCATGCAGCTGCTGGATGCTCTGCTCCTCCTCAGCTCTTGGTCTCCTCATTTGCTGCACAGCTTTTCTTTGTTGTTCTAAACGGATGGAGGCCCGTCCTCTGCCCATTCAGAGCCACTGCATCTAATTCCAGCAAAGATCACGTCCCTGTTTGGTGTAGAACTGCTCCCTGTGCCCATTCATGCGGGAACTCGGCCTGTTTGGTGGCTTTTTTTAGCCGAGGTGTCCACCAGGAAGTGCCAGGAAGTCTGCCTCAGATGGAGGAGCAGCTGCTTGAGTAGAGCCTAGGAAGATCTCCCCCCTCTGTCCTCCAGCTGCCTCCCCAGTAGGATTACCGTGTGGCCCTGGATGCGCTGGGATCATGCTTGTTTTTTTGGGTCATTTCTGCTTTGTTGCTGTTGACAGTTTGGTACAGAGGAGGTTTTAAATCTGTCACAGCCTCCATCCTAGAAGTAAATAAAAACATTAGAGATCAGCCAGTAAACATTTCCATAAAATATATTATTAGTATTTATAGCATATTTCTGCATATATTAATGCAATGAAAATCATTCAGGAGAGAACCTGAGTCTGAGAATAAAGATTGAATAAATCAGAAGAACTTTCATTGGTTGGAGATTAGTCTCTTTTTGTTACGGTTGAGCTTCAGCAGCAGGTCTGACCAGAATCACAGCAGATGATTGAATCTGGGAGACGTTGAGGCTCTTTTAAACTAAGTTCTTGTATATTTGAGTCTCAAATAAAATAAATTTATGTTAAATATTCACTGGTTAGTGACCAAAAATAAAATGCTGCTGCTCTTTATTTTTGGTCACCTTACATTTAACCACATAAGACCCGCCGTCTCACT
Source organism: Cyprinodon variegatus (assembly GCF_000732505.1). Taxonomy (NCBI): domain Eukaryota; kingdom Metazoa; phylum Chordata; class Actinopteri; order Cyprinodontiformes; family Cyprinodontidae; genus Cyprinodon; species Cyprinodon variegatus. The sequence goes on along the minus strand of NW_015150722.1, from coordinate 293,619 downwards.
GCAGGCCACTAGGTGGCAGTAATACGTGTGAAGTGCTGCTGCCTCTTATGAAGGAAGACTCTCAAACACAAGAACGCTGGTATGGCGTCCGTTCTTGAGGAGAACCCAGGAAAGTCTGGACTCGGGGAGAACGGAAACATAAATCTGGGTCAACTGGAACTGAAGCGTACTGATGACATCACCACATTCAAAGCTAGTCTGGAGCTGCATTTCACCTCCTGTTAATAATAGCCTCTAGATAATAATAAATTATGACTTTTTTCATTTAGTGGGGGAATAATAATGAACACAGTCAGAAAAACACAAATCAAATGAATATTTTGCCAAATAAAACAATCAAACCTCCATCAGAGCCAAAGGTAACCGCAGCAAGGGCTGCTATTAGCCTTGGAGCTCTGCTGGTTGCCACGGTCCTTTAAGCATCAGAAGTTTTTTTTAAATTATGCACTAAATCAGTAAATGGGCCATATCGTTTTATTGAACAACGGCAACAGAAAAGTGAACTTTTAACTTAATACTCTGAGCTCTGTGAGCAATTACCTGGAAGCTGCTGCTGCCGCAGTGCATGCTGTTAGTCTGGAGAACAGACAAGGTTGGTGGCGGTTGAAGCTCTGGACCGTTGGTGGCGGTTGGACCTCTGGATGGTTGGTTGTGGTTGGAGCTCTGGACTTTTGGTGGCGGTTGGAGCTCTGGACTGTTGGTGGCGGTTGGAGCTCTGGACGGTTGATGGTGGTTGGACCTCTGGATGGTTGGTTGTGGTTGGAGCTCTGGACTTTTGGTGGCGGTTGGAGCTCTGGACTGTTGGTGGCGGTTGGAGTTCTGGACGACTGGTGGTGGTTGGAGCTCTGGACAGTTGTTGGCGGTTGGAGGTCTGGATGGTTGATGGCTGTTGGAGCTCTGGACGGTTGTTGGCGGTTGGAGCTCTGCACGGTTGGAGGTCTGGACGGTTGTTGGCGGTTGGAGCTCTGCACGGTTGGAGGTCTGGACGGTTGTTGGCGATTGGAGCTCTGGACAGTTGGTGTTGGTTGG
>NW_015150722.1:286908-291924 GCF_000732505.1 Cyprinodon variegatus | reverse complement strand
GTTGGTGGCGGTTGGAGCTCTGGACGGTTGGTGGTGCTTGGAGCTCTGGACTGTTGGTGGCGGTTGGAGCTCTGGACGGTTGGTGGTGCTTGGAGCTCTGGACGGTTGGTGGCTTTTGGAGCTCTGGACGGTTGGTGGCTTTTGGAGCTCTGGACGGTTGGTGTTGGTTGGAGCACTGGACGGTTGTTGGCGGTTGGAGCTCTAGATGGTTGGTGGCGATTGGAGCTCTGGACAGTTGGTGTTGGTTGGAGCTCTGGACGGTTGTTGGTGGTTGGAGCTCTGGACGGTTATTGGTGGTTGGAGCTCTGGACGGTTGGTGGCGATTGGAGCTCTGGACGGTTGTCGGCGGTTGGAGCTCTGGACGGTTGTCGGCGGTTGGAGCTCTGGATGGTTGGTGGCGGTTGGAGCTCAGAACGGTTGTTGGAGGTTGGAGCTCTGGATCGTTGGTGGTGGTTGGAGATCTGGATGGTTGGTGGCGGTTGGAGATCTGGATGGTTGGTGTTGGTTGGAGCTCAGAACGGTTGTTGGAGGTTGGAGCTCTGGACCGTTGGTGTTGGTTGGAGCTCTGGATGGTTGGTGGCGGTTGGAGGTCTGGATGGTTGGTGGCGGTTGGAGGTCTGGATGGTTGGTGGCGGTTGGAGGTCTGGATGGTTGGAGCTCTGGACGGCGGTGGTGTTTTTTTCCATGTGTTTGGTTCTCTGTAGCTCATGGTTTTCTCTCTCTTTTTCTCTTTTCTCTTCTTCTCATTTTTCCTCCACCATGTTTCCTCATTCCCTCTGATTTCCATCCCAGTCCTTCTCCCTCTACATGTGATTCCTTCGGTCTCGTTGGCATTTTTCTTCCTTGATCTTCCTCTTCACCTCCCCTCCCTCTCCCCCTCTCCCCCCCTCCCTCCCTCTCCTCTGCTCTGGCAGGCTGCTCATTGCGGTGAGTCAGTATCATGGAGGCAGGCAGCGGGGCTGCTGCAGCGGTGGGGAGTGCAGCACTGGGACTGCTGGGAGCTACGGCTACGTCCAGCCATGACATCCTGGACAGGTAAGAGCGCAGCGGGAAGCTGGAGCACCCCCCCCTAACGTTCTCCATCAGTTAACCGTGTCAGAGGGAAGGACCACGCCTCAGGTAGGGCTTTAGTGAGCATGCTAGTTTGTTTATAGTCAGGGAAGGAGTGTGTGTTGGAGGATTCAATGTGTGTTTCGTTCTACGTCAGGAGTCCCTCTTCCTTTGGTGAACAGCCTGCATTTAAGCGCTGAAGGATCTGGTGTGTGTGCGCTGATAGTGCGCTGATAGTGCGCTGATAGTGTGGCTTCCTCAAGGAGAAATGATACCAAGTTATGCGCATGCAGGGGAGGGAGGGGGGGGGCATGGATGTAAAGCCAAGCCTCGGCGCTAAAGCTGAGCTGATAGGGCCAGTTTGCACAGTCACCACCCCACCCTGGAGAAAGCGCCCCCCCACACGCTGACCCACTCAGGAACATGCAGCCTATCAGCCCCCAGTAGCGGCTGGAAGCTTTCCTTCATTCAGATCTCCTGCAGCCACAGTCATTCATGTTCAGCGACCACTGCCCACAGCAGGGAGCACGGAGAGCGGCGTTTAGCTCGTTACGTCATGGTTCCAGCTGTACGCCCACACCAGCGTGCTGAGCAGTCCCCTCACACACACACACAAACCTTCCCTCATGTGTTATCGCTAACAAACACATGCAGCAGCGTCTATAAACACAGTGTTTTACCACAAACATCAGCTGTAAGGAACATCCACGGCGCCGCATGCTTCCTTCGCATGGCGGCTGCGGGCGGGGGGGTTATCTCAGTCAGAGACGGACACGAAGGCACCGTCAGCTTCCTCTTTCACTCCTGCTCCTGTTTCATCAGGATTCTGAGCCTGTTAGAGGGGAAGTTTCTGTTCCCTTCAGCTCAAAGTGTTTTAGTTCAGAGCAGAAGGATTTCCAAAGGAAAATGTGATCTAGAAAGGAACTTTGACTAGGCCACTCTGATTCATCGAATATTTCTTGGACCACGGAGCTAAAAATGACATTCATTCTGTGTTTTTGGCGGGGAGCTACTGCTGACGATAGCCTCCCCTGGTGATACATGGAGACACGAGTGGTTATCAGCAATGAAGGGAGGCAGGCAAAGGGGAGGAAAGAAGGAGGTCTACAATCTGAAGCCGGGCGTACACTGTGCGATTTACCCTTCTTGAGCTGATTCTCCAGTCGTACGAGAATTATTCAATTGGACCGACTTTCAACGTGTCTCATGTGCGTTGTGTAGTGAACAGGGGGTAACGAGGGGCGATCGTGGGAAAATCACTCAGTGCGCAATAGGGGTGGAACGGTTCACAAAATCCACGGTTCAGTTCACGGTATTCGGTTCGGTTTGGTATACGTTGATTGTTAGGAAAATCTATTTTGTCTTGTATAGTCAAGTCAAAACTGAAAGAAAAAATCAGTCTGACATTTGCTACATCATTGTGACAGTCTGAGGTTAAAAGTAGGTGAGATTCTGGCATTGCAAGAGAGAAGACAGTGCTGGTTCCAACATGTGCTTCATTTATTTGGCAAACAATCTTTAACAAAGAAGCATAGGCTCTATCAAAACTAGACTTAGGCCCCTTTGTTTAAAATTAACTCAAGATAAAATGACATGTTTCAAATAAATTGAAATACCATCAAATAAATAAGGCTAGATTTCCTATCAAACTTGAAGTGCCATTGTGTTATCTAAAATAACAAAATAAATAATCCAGTAAATATTATAATCATCAATATATCTGCAGGTCAGCTGACATGTTGGTCATGTTGCTGTTAGCATAAACAAAACGTGTTGCACAATGCTTGCACACTGTTGCACTTTTATCCACAGCTTTCTTTCCGCCGTCATCGTAGGTCGCTCTAAATGCAAAGTGGTCCCATACAGCAGACCTATAAAGTGCTGCTGGCGCGTCTTCCAGCTCCTGTTCTTTCCCANGTGGCTTTAGCCTCCAGTGGCTGAGGTTAGCCAGGTTAGCATCAGTCTCTGTGATGGTGGATTTAGCCTCCAGTGGCTGAGGTTAGCCAGGTTAGCATCAGTCTCTGTGATGGTGGATTTAGCCTCCAGTGGCTGAGGTTAGCCAGGTTAGCATCAGTCTCTGTGATGGTGGCTGAGGTTAGCCAGGTTGGCATCAGTCTCTGTGTTGTATCAGTGTCCAATGTTTTCCAATGTAGCATGCTCCCTGAAGCCTTCCTGTTGCCTGTTGGAAGTACGGCTCTCTATTGGTTTTTCATCACCTTCATAAACATGTCAGACTCGGTCTCTGTTTTATTACATAGACCGAGCTAAAGATGGACACACTCAGTAGGACCTGTTGGAACTGGTCCATGAAAAGGTCTTTCTAAGGGACCATGCAGGACTGATCATGGAGAGATGTTTCCAGAAAACAGATCAGCCTTTAGTGACTTCTGAGACGTAGTTTCTATCAAGATAAAAACAGGTGGATCTGTTGTCTGCAGAGCTGAGCTCGCCAGCACTTCATTATGAATCACTGACCTGGAAGATAAAGTTCAGCTCCTTGTTGAACGAGCTGCAGCCTGAGGTTTGTGTTGTTGAGAGATTTTTACCAGGAGATCGTCTGTCCCAAAAACAAGCAGAACATAAATAATGAAATCAACTTCTAGGTGGGATAATGCTGTTGGAGCTGTGGCTCTGCCATCCATAGAAACCCTAACCCCCCCACCCCAGAGACAATGAAGGGTTGAACAGTGAGTGCTGTTGCTAGGTCCTCCAGGGCCCGCTTCAGAGGCTCCAGGTTGACGTCAGCTGCTGATTTGCACATCAATAAGTGGAGGCTGGGAGGGGGGCCGAGCTCAGATCGGGTTTCCATTCGTATTGTTGGATGTTTCAGGGACTCGTTCCCACCAAGACGAGTGGCCCACATTTCTGGCCCACATCACCTAGGAGAGCACGATTGTTCATCTGAGAAACGGGGTGCAGAGAGCTCCAAGTGGTGGGCTGCAGATGGATGCTGGCCATCAGCTCCGTCAGTCCTCCGGTCATTTGCACCGATTTTTATTGCTTTTCTTTATCGGCTGAATGTTGTTTTAACCAAGGTGGACGTTTTTAAGCAGACGCCTTCCTTCAGGGTTTAGGCCTGTGATGACACAGCGTCCGTCTGTCCGCAGAAACCTGGGCTAACATTAATGTCCTCTGGTCCTGACGCCTCAGCTGACTGTACTTACGCCTCTAAATAGAGCTTCAGCTGACCTAACCAAGCAGATGCTGCATCTTATTACCTAACTGCTGAATAAATGAGACTGAATAGGCAGCCTGGTGGTTCACATCTGACGACAGTGAGTGAAAATGATCCATAATCTAATAACGCCGTACTGAGCTGAGGTCAGAATCACATGATAGCAGGTTTTTCCTCCATTGCTTCATAGGCCTGTCAGGCTTTACTGAGGACCCACCAGCAGAGATTAATTCAGACTTTCCAACTGTAGGCAGAAGTAAAGTTTTCTCTGTTGTTAAAACCACAGACTTCCTGTTCCTGCTTTTGCTTAAAATGTATATTAAGGGCCACATAACATCAGATGCTAAAAGGTTCAGCAGGAAAAATGAGTCAAAGTCACATAAAGGATAGTCTGACAGGTCGAGAGTGTAGAGCTGCTGGAGTGTTCAGCAGTTAGTTGCTCTTCTTGAAGCAGAAGTTCGACCATCAGCCAGACTTTCCTCTCCAGCTCCATGGCATGAACCTTCCTGGGAGGCTATAGTTGGAGCACAGCCTCTGGACCTCACGCTTATGGAGAGGAACCACCACCCCAGTCTGCCAGTCCAGAGGCACTGTCCCTGACCTGTACTTGACAGTAAAGGAAAAGTCTGCTCATATTCAGAATTTAAACTTCTGAAAGTTCTTTAAATCTGAAATGATTCCATCCTGTTCAATAAATGATCAGTGTTTTTAATTCAGAGTAATTTTCATGTGAATGTGCTTTACTGGAGGCATCCATGTTTGTCAAAGAACACTACTGCCACCTACTGGTT
>NW_015150722.1:283047-283450 GCF_000732505.1 Cyprinodon variegatus | reverse complement strand
TTGGCGGTTGGAGCTCTGGACGGTTGTTGGCGGTTGGAGCTCTGGACGGTTGTTGGCGGTTGGAGGTCTAGGTGGTTGGCGGCAATTGGAGCTCTGGACAGTTGGTGTTGGTTGGAGCTCTGGACGGTTGTTGGTGGTTGAAGCTCTGGAGGATTGGTGGCGGTTGGAGCTCTGGATGGTTGATGATGGTTGGAGCTCTGGACGGTTGTTGGCGGTTGGAGCTCTGCACGGTTGGTGGCAGTTGGAGGTCTGGACAGTTGTTGGCGGTTGGAGCTCTAGATGGTTGGTTGCGGTTGGAGGTCTAGGTGGTTGGTGGCGGTTGGAGCTCTGGACGGTTGGTGGTGCTTGGAGCTCTGGACTGTTGGTGGCGGTTGGAGCTCTGGACGGTTGGTGGTGCTTGGAG
>NW_015150722.1:277642-280933 GCF_000732505.1 Cyprinodon variegatus | reverse complement strand
CTGATTCTCCAGTCGTACGAGAATTATTCAATTGGACCGGTTAAGGTTAAGTGGAGGCAGAGGTTCTATTGTTTGTTCTGTAGTGGAACTGTGATGCAAATGCAGAACGAAGCAAAACATGACATGTCTGCGATTTAAGACATGATCAGGTCAAAGGTTAAGCTTGCGCTGTACGCTGGATTGTCGCGAGATCTGAGTTTTCAGTCTCACAACAAATCCGTTTTGAAAGACTCAGTTCTATTCAGTTCATTTCTATAGCTCCAATTCACATCATGTCATCTTAGGTTACTTTCCAGTTCATCAGATCATCCAGTCAGATTGATTCAAAGGTTTCTAAGGAAAACCAGCTGATTGCATCGACTCATTGAGTCTTCAGCAACCCCTCACACTTAATGGCTGGGGATCCTCCCTCAGCAGTGTGTCGCAGTGAGCTTGTCATAGGTATGACGCAGACATTTTTGATTTACGCTTAGTATTTAAGCATGGTTTGCGCTATATTATTCCACGCCACAACGCCAGAGGGGCAATCAGGAACTAGCTGTGGGTCTAGATACGGCCGAGGCGGTGAGGAAGAGGGGGCAAGTCTGTCCGACAACGGAGGGACATGAGGGTCAAAAAGAGCGGGGATCCAGGTGGAAAAAGGGTCCCAGTGTTCTCACGCACCTCGCTCTTCTAGCTGGTTCATCTTCACCAGTCGTTTTCCACAATGGTGGTCAGACAAACAAAACAAGCCGTTAAGGAACCAAACAGGAAAAATGCATAGAGTAGAGTGGATGTAGATTTGACCAACCAGAGGCCTCCTGTCTGCAGCACTGTCTGCGGTCACCTACAATTTTGGAGAGGTGCAGCAGAGTTTCTGTGGAGGGGGCGGGGACGCAGACGACCTAGTTTCAAAGTATAAATCAGCCTCAAGCATGTTTCTAGGGACAGTGGAGAGGAAAAACTCCCTTTGAACAGGAAGAAACCTCCAGCAGAACCAGGCTCAGTGTGAGCGGCCATCTGCTGAAGCAGCTAATACGTTCGTCTCGTAACAACCAGCGGTTCGGACCAATGACATGCCAGCAGGGTTTTTGGGGGCGGGACACATAGGAATGACAACAGTCAGAGGGGCTTTCCTGCGGCGTTACAAACATGGCTACGCTGAAATCTATCAATAGTGTTAATATTGTTCAAATGGTGGAAAGAGATATTTTGTAGAACAAATTTGAATGTTTCATTCAGTTTTTCCTTTTCAACATTTATATCAAAGAAATAAGGTGGAACTAAAGGTGGAGGAGATCCAAGCTGGGGGGTGGGGGTCCGGTCTGGTCCGGTGCTGCTTGATGCCTTCTTTCTTCATCTGATGGAGGAATCCCCGCTCAGCCAACTCACCTGCCCACGGTCCATCTCCACCTCCCTGCTCCGGGGTTACCATGGCAGCAGAAGCTCAGCATACATTAGGCGGCGGTCCAACATGGCAACTGATGACACTGAGGAAGGAAAGGACGGGAGAGGCCGGGTGTTTGGCAGAGCCAGAGATCCAGAGAGCGTGTCTGAGCCTCCATGGTGACCAAGTCCTCCACCTTCTGCTCTCCATCATCCTCTTTGATTTGATGTGAATCCTTCCTGCTCTGAGTGGCACGACATCGACCCGGCTGTAAACGTTCAGAACGGCTGAAACAATTAATGGGACTAATCGTGATTAATCGATTATTGAAAGAATCGTCACTATTTCAGTAATTGATTAATATTTAACTGGAGTATAGAGCTTTTAGCTGCCTTCAGCTGACAGAGCGACTCACTTAGAGCAGGAATTATACCAAGATTGTAAAAAACATTTAAACATTTTGCATTTAATATTAAAAACATATTTTTTGTCTGTCAATATGCTCGGTCCCAAACTCCCCATGTGGAAACATTTTAGTTTCACCTGGCTTTATTTTGTAAAAAGTTTTCTTTGAGGAACCTTTGGCTATCTGGTTATTAATCGATTAAACAAAAAAGTAATAGACAGATTAATTGATTTGCAAAATAAAGGTTAGTTTTAGGCCTAGTTTAGAACTGGCCTCCTTCTCCTAAGGTTCTCTGTTCTCCATCCAGCTGCTCTTTGTCTCCCACTCATGCTGCAGATTTCCGGGGTAATCACGGACTCATTCCATTTGATGCTACACAAAACCACTAGTTGGTTCTGTTCTGGTCCTGGAGTCTTCTTTCATAGATCCCTTTAGACCCAAATGGATGTCACAGATGGTATCCTGAGGTGAAATGGACCCAGAAGTTTGGTTCCTGTGCCCAGGGCTACCGGCCCGCTGCGTGCTCCTCAGTGAAGGCTCTCTGAGCAGAACCTGCTCCGCTTAGTGCAGCTTTTCATTCCTTCCCTCCAGTTTAAGTTTGTTTGATTTTCTCTTTTTTACCCGGTTCTGCTGACTCTGAGACCACTGCTTTGGGACGTCTGTCAGACGGGTTGGAGGTTAAATCCAGCAGGTTCCTGCGGGGATCAGAGCCTGATTAGACCTGCTGGCTCTTCATCCTGACGTCACATGGTGTTTATTGGACTTCTGAGCTGCAGGAATCACAGACACGCCGGGCCTGGTTCTGGTCTGGAGCTGGACGGGTAGCTGAGCTGTAGATGGTTCAGTTGGACAGAATGTTTGTGTCTGGGATGCCATATGTAGCGCAGACGCTCAGCCTCAGTGGGAGAGGAGCTAGACTGGTGGCCAGCTGGGAGGGTTCCAGTCTGTGGAGCCGATCCAGAACCAGCAGACGGTGTTAATGCACGCGTTGCTCACTGAGCGCTGCCGGTTCCTCCTTCGGTTCCTCAGTGTTTCATCGATGCAGGTTTCTCCTGCATCGATGAAACACTGAGGAATGTGGACATGCTGAGGCGGCACACCTCAGAGAAGCTGTTAGAAGGATGGAAACGTTGGTTCTGATCCGACCTGCAGAGGCGCCAACAGGAAGCTCTCAGACAGACAGAACAGACGGGTTCTGATCGGTGGGCCTCAGACTGACGGGGAAGGTGGGGGATGGACACTGAGGACAGAGACGGGTCGGTTCTGGTCACCAGGAGCTGCAGGCATGAACACAAACATTCTTCATCAGAGGAAGAGTTTCATTCATCTTTAATAAGAGGAAAAGTCTGAGCTGACAGGCCTGATTTGAATTTATTTTAGGGGCCACAACAAAATCAGTCTAGGGGCCACATACGGCACCCGGCCAACGGTTTGAACTCTGCCAGATCTTTGGGAAAATCACCACCTCCACCGCAGGAATAAGAATAACAGAAATACTGGCCATCAGTTTCTTTTCATT
>NW_015150722.1:274287-276773 GCF_000732505.1 Cyprinodon variegatus | reverse complement strand
GTCCTCCAGCAGTCTAAGCCTATAGCAGCATAACAGTTTCAAATGAACGTCTGATTTATTAGAAAGCAGAACGATGCTGCAGAGAAGAAGGTTTAAATCCTCATTAAGTGTTTAGATCAGGGATCTGCAACATTTCGTATCCAAAGAGCCATTTTTCTCTGAGTGCGGCAAAGTAAAATTCTTTCAGAGCTTTTAATAAAACACAAACCATAATTTTTGTGAAATATAAGCAAGAACTCGATAAGAGATGAGTTTTATTTTTAGCTTGTAGAAAATGAAAAAAACATGAAATGATTTATAAAGATGAAGCATTGATTTTTTTTATAAGGTATTATTTGATGTAAAAAAATATTATAATAATAAAACAGAATTTTAAACTAAATAAAAGAAAAATAATTTTTGTGCCTTTAATGTCGTCCTGTTATGAAAATTCAGTTGAAAAAGAATTGATAAAAACCACTGAAGCTTCTAGGGCTAGCATCTGTTCTTATAGTCCATTGTTTAGCCATCGTAGGGGGTCCATGTTGTTGCAGAGCCCTGGTCTAAACGTTCCTCTGATGGTTCCTGTGTTTACCACAGCTGTTCTCGCTGGTTGTGATGGAAACGGACCCAGATTCCCTCCTACAGACAGTCTGGACCTTCTGCTATTCTTCAGGTTCTCCTCTTAGAGGAAATCTCTGCTGCTTTTTTCCCATCAGATCTTTTCCCTGTCGGTCAGTGACATCATCTATCTGTCAACTGTAACTAACAATTAATTTACAAATTGACTGGATAGAAAAAGGTTCTTATAAGTAGATTTTTTTGCCAATTTACTTTTCCACTTGAGGAGTTCTGGATTATAGAGCAGATTGACAGACAAAACAGAGTTTTTTAAATCTTAAATAGAAATGTTAATATTTTTATATAATTTTGGTATAATTGATGCTAAAGGTGGGTCTCTGTCAGCTTAAGGCATGTTTTACAGTCTCTATACTATAAATGATTAATCGATTACTAAAGTAGTTAACGATTATTTCAATAACTGATTAGATTCAGTGTTTCAGAGGCTCCGGTTGTGAGCAGCAGAGGTCGGACTCAGAAGATCAAGTCCTCCACCTCAAAGCACAAGTCGACTTGTTCTTAGCACCAGGATGGTTTTTGCCGGTTTTCTAATGCAGTCGGATGGAATCTGGTTTCATCCAAAGACAATGGAATAAATAAAAAACTTTAAACATGTTTTTTTAGTGCCTGAATGTGAGAAGAAAGGAAAGAAAACTGACAGAGAAGAAGAAGATTATGTTGCTGCTGTGGAAGCATTGACTGCTGGGCTGTAGGAGCATTTCCTGTTTGCTGGCATGCCTCTTCATCTGGGAATGCTGGGAATGCTGGGCCTGCGCTGCGGTTCTGAACTTGCTGCTGTGTTGTTGTGAACTAGATGCCTCGGTTCTCCTCCATCAGGAGATGGGAGCCGTCTGACCTCCAGAGCTGCAGTATTTGTGTTTTATAACATGGATCTGCTTTAAATATCACATGAAAACGGCGTCGGCCATGTTGAATAATCCCAAGCCCTGCATGGATCCTCACAGCCCTGCAGAATCACGACAACCGACAGACCAACATCTAGAGGGCAGACAGGAGGGGGGGACATCTCAGTAAAGGAGGGAGGGATTTCTCAGATGTGTCCAGGTGTTTAAATGATAGAGATCACAGGATCTGATTGGCTGAGAGGGAGGCAGGTGGTGAAGGTCTAGAGTTTTCGCCTGGTTGGTTGGATGGATGGATGGATGGATGGATGGATGGATGGATGGATGGATGGATGGATGGATGGTTGGTTGGATGGATGGTTGGATGGCTGGATGGATGGATGGATGGATGGTTGGTTGGTTGGTTGGTTGGTTGGATGGATGATAAATGGATGGATGGATGATGGATTGATGGTTGGTTGGGCGGATAGATGATAAATGGATGGATGGATGGATGGATGGATGGATGGATGGATGGATGGTCAGTTGGCTAGTTTTGTTCTGATACCATCATCCCGGTTTTGTCGCAGGCTGAACATCTCAGGCTAAGGTCCGGTGTCTCTGACCATGTGTGCTTCTATCTGTTGGCTGCAGGAGCCTGAGACCAGGACGTCACATAGACGAGGAGAGCCTGGGGCCCGAACTCGCTTACATCCATCCCAGAGAGCGACCTGACTGGGAAGAGACCATCAGCGCCATGGTGAGAAAATAACGGCTCTGATGACGCAAGTGATCTCCACTCCTGATTGGTCAATGGGACTGACATCATTAGACAATAAAGGTTCATTATGACCCTTTTGACTATTATCACAATGGCAAAACAATGTATACAACCCCTTAAAGATCAATAACCTTTCATTTCTAAAGAACACTGGAACCCTAAAACATTCTCAATATCTAAAATAAACAAAGTTACTACTTCACAGAAAAATAAAGCAAATATAGTATCCCCTCCCTCCCGCCATCTTCCAGCAGTGACGCCAC
>NW_015150722.1:271743-273304 GCF_000732505.1 Cyprinodon variegatus | reverse complement strand
CTCTATATTAAGCAACATTATGACACCACTCAGAAAACAAACGCGCAGGAATAATCCAGAATTATACGTCTAACTAATTTGGTTTATAGTTTTATTGTTAACGGTAACAGAGCGGCGCCGACCATCAGTCTGTCTGTCCGTCCATCATTCTGTCCGTCTGTTCCAGCCCAGTCACCAAAACTCCAGATAAGCAGTCAGTGCCGTCTTTTCAGAAGCTTTCAGCTGACAGCATCAGGTCTTCTCTCAGGTCCAGTAGAATCCAGGTGAATACATCCCAACAGGTTACAGCGGTTCGACTGGTTTTCAGGTAATCTGGTCCAGTCCGGTTCCTGGTGCTGATGAAGGGATGGGGGGGTCAGTCCTTCGGAGTGTCTGAGCCTCAGGCCTTTCTGTCAGCTTCCTGCTTCACACATCATCATCCATTATTTCCTTTCCTCCCGGTTTTTCTGCAGGCCTTGCATCTCACATCAACAGCGGAGTGAAAATGAGGCCGTCTCCATGGTAACGCACTGAGCCACCCGTGGTCGGCGCGTGGTAGGAGCCCTCATGAGCGTTTGCTTCGATGGGGCAACAAAGAGGCAGCGGGCTGATAAATATTGATCAGAGGCGGGGCTTAGTATTTGATCGCAGAGCGCCTGAACTGGGCCTTTAGGCGTCCCGGAGAGTTCTGGACGTTCAGGGAGATGATGTGAAGCACCGTGGAAGATATACCGTATTCTGCACAACAGATCAGTTCAGGGGTTTACATTAAACATGGAGTTCCACAGCTCTACGTCTTCAAATTAGACGGATATCAAAAACCAATCAAATGTATACTAAGTGTTGTGAGTTTACCAGAAGATTATGAATATATTAAATAACTAGAACAGGAAGTTATAGTTAATTAATAGGTAATTCAAATCAAGGGTATAACTAGTTATTTACCATCAGTTGAATGATTATAAGTGTAATTTTCTTACTGACCAGGGTTCTTAGCCTCTGACATAAAACGTTAGATTCCTGAATCCTGTTGTTACAAATTCAGTTGTATTTCACCAATTTAGTAAGTTAGACTATGGCTAGCAGCAGACTTATTTATCACCAACCAAATAAATGTGTATCTGTTCATTCAGATGCTACTGACAGAAGAGTGAATCCAGCCTGAGAGATAAATCATTCACTGTGTAAAATAAACACAAAGGACCACAGGTTAGAATATAATGTTACCTTTATTAGATAAAATCACACAGTATTATTCCTAATAACCAAGCAAACACAGGGAATCACACCAGTATATTTACATGAATGCCAACAGCAAAAAACAACATAGTAAAATGTTCTGCAAACTGCTTTGAATCAGTCCTAGCTGTCTTTATCCATGCTGGCTCAGATCCTGATGTTTAAAAAAGGAGGCAGGATAAAGCCTTAGCCTCGCTGCATGCAGTTAGCATTGCTCCATTCAGTTAGCCTCGCTGCATGCAGTTAGCATTGCTCAATGCAGTTAGCCTCGCTGCATGCAGTTAGCATTGCTCAATGCAGTTAGCCTCGCTGCATGCAGTTAGCATTGCTCAATGCAGTTAGC
>NW_015150722.1:250391-271003 GCF_000732505.1 Cyprinodon variegatus | reverse complement strand
CAGTGGCTGGATCCAGTACCTAAACCCAGCTCTGGGATCCGGTGCTGGATCAGTTCTGGTTCTGGTTCTGGATCTCAGCTTGTGCAGGCTCTTTGATCTTTTTCCAGTCTTGTGGTGCTTTGGATCAACCACAGAGGGCTGAACTGGAGCCTTGGACCCAAACGCTGTAAGCCCGTACTTCCTGCTTTGGGCCAAACTCTAAATCAATCCTTTATAGATGAGACCAGAGATTATGTGATGTTTCCTTTAACCACACTGCAAAAACGATCTAAAATAAGAACCACATTCTTATGTTAAGTTTATTTACCCTTAATTTCAGCAGGTCAATAAAATAATTAGATAATATGCACTTGAAATAAGAAAAAGCAATTGTTTTTTCTAATTTTAAATGTAAATTCTCTTGTTCCTTGGAAGTGTCTCATTTACCTGCTTAAGTCAAGAAAAATGCACTTATTTTAAGAAAAGATGACTTATTTAGATTAAAATTTCTTGCAGCGCAGAGATTATTGGGATGTTTCTTTTAAATGAGACCAGAGATGACGGGAATGTTGCTTTTCCACCTAGCTGACTTTGTGCCTTTCCCCTCACTGACCAGCTGTCCTGCTGCGGCGTGGAACAGCCGGCTCGCTGTCAGCCTGGTGCTGTTTGCTTTAACCTCATCTGCATCCCACCTTCACTGTCTCACAGCGTCCGGCTGTCAGGTCACCAGCTGCCCCCTGAAACCCGTCACCTTCATGAAGAACCCAGGCAGCAGCTCGGACTCAGCTTTCTGCTTTTATTTTATTACCGCTTTAAACACCGACCACTCTCACTCCAGACGACAGAGCAGCAAGGCGAATGCTGGAATGAAGAGATTCCAGTTATTCTAGTCTTTATTTAAATCTGTAATTGATCCATCTGAGGATCCAAGCTTCTCTGTTTCTGTCTGTATTCCTTCCTTCTTGTATTTTCCTAAACGATGCAGATAAAGCAGACATCAGGCCTTCTGACTCTCATTGCTTCTAATAATCGGCACCGATTTGCAGCCGTACCGTCCAGTTTGTGTGTGTGTGGGGGGGGCTGTTTGTCCGGTTGGGGCCAGATTTCTGTACCTGCTGTGTCTCTGATCTCAGTGCTTCTGCTTTTTTTCAGGCTCGAAGCGCAGAGATTCCTGAGCTTCGAGCAGAGCCCCTCATGCGCTCCAGCAGCAGCAGTACGGCAAGCATGAAGGTCAAAAATGTCAAAAAGTAAGTAAATACACACAGATCCTGCACTTCTCTTGATTTGCTCCTTCATATCAGCGTCTAGTTGCCCTGATCTACAGTAGATGTATCACTGGCCGTCTGATGGAGGATCCAGGTTCTCCTTTAATGGGCCATCAGAGGTCGGCAGGGATCTTTGTTCACTGTTGCCGTTCTGTTTCCAGGCTCTCCTTCACCAAGGGTCACTTCCCCAAGCTGGCTGAGTGTGCCCACTTCCACTATGAAAACGTAGACTTCGGCTCCATCCAGGTAGAGTCCAGCAGCTCCTATTATCTGACCACCTTTAGGCTAAACAGTCTGTGAGGTTCTGGACTGTGAGGTTTCTGTAGACGGACTCGTTCATCCCAGTTCAGTTTGCTCTGACAGGAAGTGACTGTCATGGCAGCTTTAACCAGGGTTCTGCTTTGTGTCGGACCTGGTTTCCTCTGACCGATGTCTACACCTGGTCGGTTCTCCTCCTTTCTTCGGTGGTTGTTCTGGTGCTGTGAGCGCCGCCGCCTGCATATCAGGGCAGAGTGGAAGCCATCCGCTGAGCTCTGCTTTCTTATTGGTGTTCAGGGTGAAAAAAAAAAAGCTTTGTCTTTTAAAATGAGCTGTTATTCTCCTGATGCATTGTGGGATTGGTCCTATGGGAGCAAAGCGGGCCTCTGATCCAGCTGCTCTGTGAGACCGTCACCTCTCACTCATCTTTTTCCTTCTTACATTTTAAAAATTGACTCATTAGTTTTGTTTCGTTTCAGCTCATTTTCATTGTTGGTATTTAAATAAATAAAAACCACCAAAATAATCAGTTTATTTCAGACAATTAATTTGTTTGTGGTTGGACTCGGTGCTGCCCCAACTTGTTGTTCACCACAAACGAAAATAAATAGTTTTTAAGATGGATTGATTGACTTTATTGATCTCACAGTGGAGAAATTTACTCCTTACATCACCTCAATAGTAGAAGAGAATAAGAAGAAGGTGCCAAAAAGAGGAAAAGGTGCGTCCACTTATATACACTGGAAAAATGATCTAGAAATAATTAAACATTTACCCTTAATTTGAGTAGGTAAATGAGGTAGTTTGCCACTGGAATCAGCATTTTTACTCTTAAAATAAGATATTTAGATAAAATGCACTTGAAATAAGACAATGCAATTGTTTTTTCTTATTTTAAATGTAAATTGTCTTGTTCCATTAGCAAAATGTCTCTTTTACCTCCTTAATCCAAGAAAAAATGCTCTTATTTTAAGAAACAAATGACTTATCTAGAGTTTGATTTAACAGCTGGAAGTCTCTTATTTAGCAGGATTATTATACAGGTTATTGCACAGGATATCATATAGTAATAGCTCATTCTATATTGCAGCAGTTATTGTGGTTGTAGTGTCTCATTGTAGAGTCTGGTTGCAGCAGGGATGAATGACCTGCAGCAGCGCTCCTTTTTCCAAACAGGCTGTAAAAGTCGTTGACTAAAGTAGCTGCTCAGCTCCTCTACAGTCTGCTGCAGAGGGTGGAAGGTGGCGTCCATGATGGATGGAAGCTTGGACAGCACCCTCCTCTCAGCCACTGAGTCCAGAGTGCAGCCTAGGACAGAAAAGGCCTTTCTCACCAGTTTGTTCAGTCTCTTTCTGAGCTGCCAGGGACCCAGCAGACGACATTATAGAGGAGGGCTGATGCCACCACAGAGTCAGAGAAGGTTTGAAGCAGGAGCTGCTCACTGCAAAGGACATCAGCCTCCTCAGGAGGTTGAGGGAGGCGGCTCTGGCCCTTCTTATACAGGGCGCAGTGTTATCAGTCCAGTCCAGTTTATTATTGATGTGAACACTCGGATATTTGAACTCTCCACAGTTTCTATGTCCTGCCCCTGGATGTTCACGTCTACTTTTATTACATTAGTAGTAACTGAAAGAAAGAAGTCTAAGGAAGTTAAAGCTTCCACTGACCAAGACCTTTAACTCCACACTGCTCCCCGGGCGCCACACTATGGCGGCCCACTGCTCCCAAAGGGGATGGGTTAAATGCAGAGAGTGAATTTCCCCATTGTGGGACAATAAAGGGATTTACATTTACATTATCATGCAGCTGGTAGAAAAATGTTCCTTTAATAGAGTAGAGCAGTAAAGCTTCTTTCCTTAACATTTTTCCCATATAACTTTTATACTATAAGTAGTTTTCGAAATTGTACTTTTACACTTTTACTGGAGTAAAAAGCTGAAGTTGATCCTCTAACTTCTACAAAAGGGTTTTTAAACAGCAGGATTTATGTTTCTATTGGAGGAATGACTATTACTACTTCTGACAGCTCAGCTGTGAGGTTCTGCCTGGTTCCTGCTGGGTTGTCCTTACTGTAATGGAGCAGCAGGGGTCAGCAGTGAGCTGGGTGAATAGTTTTGAAGGGTCTCCAGTTCCGCTGCAGAATGCATCCCTCCTCCTGCTCCACATAGAGAAGCTCTTTGAGCTCTGAGCTGGTGTTCCTGTTGTCCTCCAGCAGAGTCCCGTCCACCGCTTTGATACGCCTCCATTCTTCCACACTGTCTCCTCCTTCCTTCTGTTCCTATAAACAGACTGAATGTTTTTCCTGCTTCAGAACCAAACGTCTGCTGGTTGAAAAACCCGCAGACTGAAGCCTGTTTGAGGGAGTCGGATGTAAAACATCAACCTGACGTCTGGAACAAAGCTGAGCTGCTAACAGACAATAAGTGAAGAGAAAAAGCTCCTCCGTGTCTTAATGTGTCTCGTGTCCAGGATGGAAGCCGGGTTCTGGCCCAACCTTTGCTGTGTCTGTGTGAGAATTAACCAATCAGAAGGCATATGGGTGTGAGGGTGCTGATAGCCCTGACCTTTGACCTGGAGCTCCCCGGTTTCCCCCCCTCCCTGCAGGCCTGGAACGCCATGGAACCTGCTGATGGACGTCCATCCAGGCCGTATTTCCCGGCCCTGTTGCCATGACGCATCAGAGTCCAAAGATTTTAAAGCTTTTCCTACTACGGATTAGAACCTCAGTTCCATGAAATCCTGTTAGAAGAAATGAAGAATAATTTGGATCCAGACCAGGAATGAAGGCCATCTCAGACTGTTTTATCAGGCTGATTTACAGCCATCTACAGCAAATCTGTTTTAATTCAGTCCGGGTTCAGAAAGTCCTGCAGAGTGCCGGTGTGTTTATTCACTGGGAGGAGTTTGAGGTTTAAGATAAATGGATGGTACCAGTACCTGGACCCGTTCAGCTGCCGGAGGCCCTCAAGTCTTTCCCTTTTACTGTTTAATGTTTCCTTTTAATGTCTCGGAGCAGCGGGAGTGTTGGCCTAGTGGTTAGAGCAGAGCGCTTTTGCTCTGAGAAGGTTGCCAGTACCTGGTTTGATTCCCACAGCCTCCACTCTGGGTCCCTGAGCAAGACCCTTAACACCACACTGCTGTCCGGGCGTCGCACAACGGCATCCCACTACTCCCCAAGGCAACAGGTTAATGCAGAGAGGGAATTTCTCCAATGTGAGATCAATAAAGTTGAAGTCAAACTTCTCAGCCTTCCTGTTTTCAGAGCAAAGCGTGGCTCTCTCTCCCTCTCTGAGTGTTAATCAGTCTCTGCTCTTCCTCTCTTTAAAAAGCTACCCAAAAACAAACCACCTTCCTCCTCCTTCACCCAGCAGCAGTTTTCCCTTCACTTTGAACATGGCGGTCCAGACCGGCTGGTTTCGGGTCGGGGTTGATGAAGCCAGAACCATCTGGTTCTGGTCACTAGCGGAGTTCTCTGTCTGTATCTCAGGTTAAAGAGAAGGAGGAAGTTGGTCATGGTTTTACGTTTGAGAAGACAGGAGTGTAATGTAGGATGAGATGATGGATGATGAGCAGCCTTTGACCTAGGAATGCTGTCCACCTTGCTCTATCACATCCTTAGGCTTTGCACGGCGGAGATTTTTAAGTTGAGACTCTCTGAAACGCTATTTCCTGCATTTCATAATTGCAATTGTAGGTGACCGCAGACAGTGCCGCAGACAGGAGGCTTCTGATTGGTCAGTTCTACATCCACTCTACACTATGTGTATTTCCTGTTTGGTACCTAATGGCAGAAACTCTGGCTGTAGTTCCATCCATGATGCCTGGCACACCTAGGACTCTATCCCAGACACGTGCAGGACGCTAGTTTGTAGCTCAGTGCGACGGTCTGTTGGTTTGCACCTGAAGACGAAACACGCAGCGCCACGGCCAGCCTTTGAACAACACTTACAGGTGAACTGTGTGCCGTCCGGCGTGGGATGAGGCGTTGTAGACGGCGAACCAATGATTATTATTTACACCCCTAGTAACGGTGTTATGTTGTTTCACTCTACAGCTCTTTGGTCCTTTGAGAAATGTTTAACGTGCTTTATAAATAAAGTTAGAATGGTTTAATAAGCATTCCTGCTAATGCACCAGAATTAGCCAAAACTCTACTTTTCATCTGTTGTCAGATCTTAACATTGTCTACCTAAAAACACAACAGTAAGAATTTTATAGTGAAAAATACAAATATAAAAAGAAATGGAAACAGCTTTAACTCTTCAATACTTGTTTAAAAATATAGAATTAATGTTCCCTAGACTACAGATTTTAGGTTAAGAAACTAGAATAAAACATTCAAATGATGACACACTATATATATAAAGTGGCAGCATGGTTTATTAATTGAAGACATTCAACTAATGCTGACATGACTGATGTGTTATGAGAAAGTTTTTTAGATGCTTTTTGAAAAGAGTGAATGTTGTAAGTTCTCTGATGTGGGTCAGAGTTCGTCTCCTGAGCTGCTGTGACTGCAGACACTCTTTGACTAAAAGCACTTTTTACGCAGAGGAACAACACCGTCTCCTCTGGCAGACCCTCCTGTTCCTGTCTGTCTGTTCCTGATCTTTACAAACTGACTGAGCGGAGGAGACGACAGACCATGGATTATTTTGTAGAACAGACAGAGGTTTGAATACTTTTCTGATCAGCATCCTTTCCTGAATGACATTTTACCAAGTTAAAAGCTGATGTTTTAGTAAAATGGTGCAAAATTATATTTTAATGTTTTTTTTTTATCCAAAATTGTGATTGTCTGTTTGTAAAGAGATTCTAAAGGTTTTAGTGGGTTTTATTTGCCTGTGACCAGGTTGTAAGACAGTAGGTGGTTTGGGAGAGAACCTGACTGTACATGAACATTTTAGCTGCCTGGAGTCACAAGTTTGATCTTATCAAATGGAAAAGTTGTAATATTGAATTTGACTCTATTGCACACCTTTTTATCTGGGATTTAAAAGTTAGTTTAGAGTCTCTTAGGATGCCTAGGTATTTGAACTTTGACACAACTTTTATTTTTCCCCCTGTCACATAAATATCTTCCATATGATTTGCACTAACTTTCAGAGTTAATTTAGGCGTTAATAAACTGCTTCAGAGGAGTGATCATAGCGCTCTGCATCAGCAGTGCTGTGTCTGACTCCCTGCCAGCTTCTCTGATTGGTTGATGTGGGGCTTCCAGCAGCTAAAGTTTAATTTTTTCCAACGCCAGCGGTTGCTGCTTGTGAAATTTTTGTTATTAGAGCATACCAAAGCCACACATGCCAAAAACAGGATGTATAATTGGTCATTTTTCTTTGTAAAGGGCGTATGATCTGCAGCTGTATGCATTGCTGGCTGGTGTGAGGAAGCAGAACCTCGACCAGAACTTTCTTGTAGACGAATCCCAACAATCACAAAAAATGGTTGGAGCCTCTTATTCTCAGTGTTAATGTTTCTTTCTTTTCAAGTTTAAACTGATTAAATCCAGAACAAATACTCTGCAACTCCTGGATGGACCCGTTCTACTGAAATCTATTTCCATCACTCTGTTGTTAAGTGTTAAGTTTAGTTTTCCATAGTTCAGGATCCCAATCAGTCATCATTAAGACCTTTACTGCTTTAACTCAGAGAAGGGAAATCCTAAACACACTAGTTGTTGTTGTTTGTTTCTGTCTGTCTTCTCTGTCAAACAAAGGATCCAAAGCGTAGTTTCTGACCAACGCGGTCCGTTCTCTATCTGACCAAACAGGGAGGCTTACCACCACTGCACAAAATGGCCTGAATTAGCAGTATGCACATATTGACAGTATACTCTTTGCTCTTGGGTGGAAATCCATTTCAGCCCCACTTAGTTCGCTTTCCACTGGAGGTTAATCTGTGTTAGATTGTGCTCCATCCATCCTTACACAGAGCTGCGTGTGTGCACACCGCAATAATCCGATTTATTTAGTGTCTCTGCTCCGAGCATGATCTCATCCTGCTTTCAGCAACTTTGCTCTGTGTTTAAATTCCATTGCACTCCTGAGGCCTATACTCGATCCATTTTTATAGCCTATGTAATGATTTTAGATGTAGGCCTTTCACACATCCTCCTGGAGCTCCCATTTACTGCAGCAGAGCCTGCATTCTACCTCTGCTGCCGCTGCTTTTTCACAATCTGGCAATGTGCACATAAAACCGGTCACCATTAGACTTCCATCCCCATAGCTTTAGACTCCAAGCCTGATGTGTCAAGTTAACATGGTTTAGATCAAAGCACTAAGATTTACCTTGCAAACATTTGGAGAAGAGTGTTATTTGTCTCATGAAAAACCATCAAGTCTCAGGCTTTGCTTGGGAATCTTTCACATGTTGGTCTGAGTGATTGTCAGAAGTTCCAGTAACGTTCCGTTTATTACCTATTCAACTGAGTTTACAAATCTGAACCAGCCAAAGGGTGCTTAAGTAAACCCTTTTCCCAATATATCCCTGGACATAATTGAAGAAAAGCTCTTTAGTAGTTACTGTTGAACAATGCCATTGTTTGGCCCAGATACCTGGCTGTGTATTATTGGCCGATACCTATACCATCTGTGTGAAATTGATGTGTGTTTATATATGAAGAACTGCATACTACTTGGATGTAAAATAATTGCCATCATGGATTTGTCAAGGTGCGTCCTCCATTTGTGAAGCAGGAAACAGACTGAAACAAAGTGAATCCAGTAGAACTTTTTATTGCCTACCTGGAACGGGTGACAATAGTTGAAGAAACCTTTGGCTCTCAAAACGGTATCAGTGCCCTATCTGTTGGTACTCACCGATACCGATACCACCATTTTAGTGCTGGATCGGGGCCCCGCCTGATACTGGTGTAGGTATTGGTGTGGCACTATTAGTAGTACTGTTGGAGTTATTATGATTTCTGTTGTTTTTATCATTTTATTCATTTATATGTTTTATATTGCTCTCAATCATTTGTTTTTCTATGTTACTCTCATCACTGGAAACAGTGTATGAAGGTCATAAGACAGTCAAATGTTTTGCAAGAATGCTTTCCTGTTTTTCATTTGAGAAGCAGAGAAGTGAAAAGTCATACCCCGACACCTTGTGTAAAGCGTATGCTTCAACCAGGCAAGTTCCCTATCTTAAAAGTTCATGCTATGTCTAAGAGACTGCGTAATCGAAACTAACGCATGTAATGTGTTGACTAGGGCTGCAACTAACGATTATTTAAAAAATCGATGAATCGGCCGATTATTTTTTTGATTAATCGATGAATCGGACAAAATATATTTTTTATATTAACCTCTTTATTCCAAAATAAAAATTTTAGACAGAACAAACAAGCACACAAGTACAGGTTGCTCATTAACTGTACTGGTGCAATATGAAAAATAAATGTGTTAAAACTACGCAAACTTACATGAGAAATGTAGCTGTACATCCACAAAATATAGGCTACTTTGTTTCATAAAGCGCAAAAAAAGGCATTTTTGTTTTTAAAAGCCCCTAAGGGGTTCAAACAATAGGCCCCCCCATTTCAACAAATGAGGTTTTTTTAGACTAGAAGAGTTCTGCCTTTTAAGACAGGAAAGTATAGCAGTTAAAGTTGCTACTTGAGAAAATACTGAACCGTAGAGATAAAAATAGCCCTGTGATTCAAATTATAAATTGTATTTGGAATAAAAATGAGAGAACTAGGGGTGCTAAAAAACACATCCTCCAAAGACAGATATTTACATGGGAATGTGGCAGATAATTAATTGACATATTACTGATCTTGCTGGACTTTATTCTGCTTTACTTCCATAAATTGCAGGATCTTTACTTTATTTTTGCCAGAAGATTTAAACTTTAAAAGCCTTGCCCTCATAATTTGCAAGTTAATGTATTTATAAAGAAAATATAAACGCTGCTTAAGCTAATTCAAATGAAATTAAAAGTAAAATAAGTAGCCAACCTTATCACTGTCTGTAACCTACTAACACGGTGAGGAAAGCATCAGATGAGCTACCTGAGAAATTAACGTTACGTTTCCCCACTTTAAAACCAAACAAACATGGCCGCTCATCCTGCTGATCAGCTCTCTTCACTGCCATTGAAGGCTCCAACGTGTTTCTTTTTCAGGTGCTGCGTCATAACAGTGGTGGTTCCGTGCCATGTTCATTTGTTTTTACAAAAGTTGCATGTTACGACTTTTTTCGCTTTACAAAGCGCAGGCTGTCTGCGAATTGAGGCGCAGCTTGCGTTTGCGGTATCGGTCATTAGAACAGTTAACGTTACTGCACCTGCAGCGCTGGCTCGCTCTGCCGTATTTTTTTTTTTCTTCCCCCGTTTCAGTCAAGTGGCAGTGATGACGGCGGCGGCGGATGACGCATTAATCGCGCGACACAACTAATTGATGATGAAATTCGTTGCCAACGCTTTTAAAAGTCGATTTTTACTGATTTTATCGATTCTTTGTTGCAGCCCTAGTGTTGACTGCTCAATAAAAAGCATGGCAAGTGTTGAGCCAAGCGGAGATGCAGAGATTTACGGTTCAACTCTGGACTCCCCTTTGCAAAGCATTTCAGGAAAAATCTTTCACTGTCTTTGTTTCCAGTTTTTATGGGTTAAGGTTGGGGAAACTTAACAACCCTAACAAGTACTTTCGTAGTACTTGGCATTCTAAAATTGCACTGCTCAAGGTGATTGAACATTGCAGTATTATTGCTAGTGCCTCTTTATTTTGGAACATCTGTTATTGTGAGCAAACCGAGAGCAACAGGGAACACCTGATTAACGTCAAAAAAGTTGAAATAGTAGTTGAGGTCTAGTAATTGTCAATCATTCTTGTAATATGTTTATGTTAGGTGGTTATACGTGCTCATCCTGTTAGGTAGCTTTTTTTGCGCACGTCTCTATGGCCCACATATTGAGCTGTTGACAGTTTCATCCATATTATTTACCCAAAGTTCACCAATGTTGTTTTTGCAACTTTTTATACTCCACATTCTGTTGCGGACATAGCCTGATTCATTTGTAACTTTTGATCTTGATCACAAAAAACTATCTTCAAATATTCCAACAGTTTTTCAGCTGCTCTACTAAAGAAAACAACATTTTGGACATGTTTTTATAGAAATTTCAAGACTCATATACATATATATCTAAAGTAAGACCTCTTCTTGGGAAATTGGATCACAATCTTGTGCTCCTTAATCACAGACGATCTGCTTTAATGAGAACTGTAAGAAGATGGTCACAGGAAGCTGAATAATCCCTGCAAGGTTGTTTCGAGGCTGCAGAATGTGATGTCCTGTCAGCCACATGGAGAGGACATCAATGCAATGACTAAGTCTGTGACTGACTATGTAATCTTCTGTGTAAATAACATTATCTCCATCAGAACATTGTGATGCTTCCACAATGTTAAACCCTGGACTGCTAAAGATGGGAAAAAAGCCTTTAGGAAGGGAATGAGGAATTTACTGAAGCAACTCAAGGTCAAGATAAGAGAAGCAAGGAGGCATACAGGAAGAAGCTGGAAAGCAAACTCCAGCAGAACAATATCAGATGTGTGACCAGGGATGAAGAAGATCACAGGCTTTGGGCATAAGCAGAATCGGACAAAAGAAGGTCTGGAAAGAGCAAATAAACCGTTAAAACCTGGGAAGAATGGGCTTTTAGTGTCAGTGGGAACAGCTCACTGACGCGTTTCTACCTTGGTCAAACGACTTGGCAAGCGACCCAAGTTAAACCCTGGACTGCTAAAGATGGGAAAAAATCCTTTAGGCTGTGGGAACACCAGAGCGGGGTCGACCTTCTAATTTACATAATAGCATTGAACACAACGTACGGACGTCAACACACCACACCAGGCGCTTATGATCTAACAAGCAGAATCAACTCTGTTTCCATTCGATAAACATGGAGCAGCTCTGGTGAGACGGATTCAGACAGATAATAGAGAGAAAAAATAAAGCACACTGACTAAACCCTGCCTTCATTCCATGTTGCTCTCCATTGTTTACTTTCCTGATTTATGTCGCACCGATGACATCATCAATGCTAACCCAGTGCGATGATGTCTCCAGACACGCAGCGACGGTGGAACACACGGCAGGCAGCTGCCAGCAAGGGGCTAAGCTTGGTTTTTAGTCGTCACGTCGCACAGTGCGTGAGGGGGCGAGTGCCGTAAGTGACACAATCATGTCATCCACAAACGGGGACATATGCAGAGTTATTCCCGTTTATTCAGTGACTGAAAACAGCAAACAGGGACGAGTTTATTCTCCAAGCCAAACAAGGATTTTAGTTTCTGTTTTCATCACCTATAATATACAGTCTGAAACAACTAAGCATTGAATTCAGTGCCTTCAGTATTCATTTAGTTAAACTTTTTTTATATATGTTATTAAAAAATAAAGGAAGGTCCGCATGGCTTCACAGGTGAGCTGGTTTCTGCATCGTCACGCCTCTGTGTGCAGCAGCTAAACCTGCCGTTTTAATCCACTGTATATTTCTGTGTAACCAACCCTAACCCTATTATTCTTCAGTAATCATCAATTCTTAAATGAACAATACAGCGCTCAGCCATTTTGGAAGTGGGACATCAACTGTTCTATTTTTTTTGCCCTTCTGCTTGTGTTGATCACTGTCCCTCTGTGGTTCTTTTGAGTACTGCACCTACAACTTTGTCACCTATATAAGTGAACAGCGCTTCCATGGCAACGCTTCTATAGCCGTGCACATGGCGCACACAGTCCGGCGCGGCAACCCAAAGTATATTTCTACTCTTAGGCCTAGCTTTTTTTGCCCAGTTCATTCGGAGGGAAGCGAAAATGCAGATTGTTAGCGATTGTTAGCGGCTCAACCCATGTTTGAAAAACAGGGTTCAAAACTGGAACGAGGCTTTAAACAGGCAAATCAATACTTGAATTTAATTTCCTACTTTTCCAGAATGTGTTGGAACCTTTTCCCCTCAATAAGAGGAAATGTATTACTTGGAATAAGGGTCACAAACCCTTTTACCCTAAAGTATCTTTGCAGGTAAATTAAAAAGCAGAATGAATTTTCTCTCCTTGTGCCTTTAGAAAAGCAGATGGTAATTGTAGTTAGATGTTTTCCCTAATAGCAGCTTTATTATTTGAAGTTAGGTTTGCTGCACATCTCGGATCACGTGATGTCCAGCCTGTCACTGGTGCAGTGAGGCAGCGACGGGCTGAATGAACTGGGTCATCCATGGATTATCATTGGTTTTTCATAAGCAGACGTATAGTAGAGAGATTGGAAGCTGCCCTGCCAGCCACTGATGTGTGTATCTACAGGTACAGAGATACTGTTTCCACTGCTGCTGTTGGATTTCTGCTGGAAAACTTGGTGTTTCAATGACAGACTTGTTAGGATGGCTCATTGAAGTTTACAGGGAATCCCTGGAATAGTACACTGATCTTTTAAAAAAACAGTTTCCTAACATTTAGGCCTTGTTCACAAACTGCTATGAGCAGACAGATGAGGCCACACAGAGAATAGAAGTTAATTAACAGCTGTTACAGTAGAAGCCATTCAAAATTTCCCCACTCTCCTTGATGGGTCCATGGATGGTCTTTGGTTGGTTCTTGGATGATTCTTGGTTGGTCCTTGGCTGGTCCCCTTCAATTTATTTTTAAACATCAATCTTTGTACTAAAATATTCTTTCTGTCATGATTTGTGGACATTAAGATCTAAAGAGAAGCGCCATCTCCTGGTCAGACCCTGTAATTCAGTGAAAGGGTGGAGTCAGAGTAAAAAATATACAGGAGGGGGGTCGCTGTAGTGGCTGGAAGTTGGCAGCCATTCGGCTGGTGTTTGACTGGGAAGGGCCATTTTGAATGGCTGCTACTTTTTTACACTGACAATAGCAGGTTAAGAAGAGTTTTTCAAACTTGGGTCGACCCGCTAATAATCGACATTTAGCTCCCTTCCTATTGGTTAAAACTGGTATAACCCCTCACTGGCAGCAGCGTGGTCTCTGTCCCCTCGCCGCTGCGTGTCTGCTGACGTCATCACACTGGGTTTGCGTTGATGATATCACTGGTGCGACAGAAATCAGGAGAATAAACAATGGAGAGCAACATGGAAGGAAGGCAGGGCGTAGGCATTGTGCTTTATTGTTTCTCTCTATTATCTATCTGAATCCCTCTCACCAGAGCTGCTCCATGTTTATCCAATGTAAACAGAGTTGATTCTTCTTGTTAGATCAGAAGCTACTGGCGCAGTGTGTTGACGTCTGTAAGTTGCGTTTATCGGTATCATGTAATTTAGCGGGTCTGCAGCATCTGGTGTTCCCGCAGCATGCCGATCAGAGCCGAGATGATTTTATCGCAGGTCGCTTGCCGAGTCGTTTGACCTGGATAGATCAACGATCAACGCGTCAGTGAGCCGTTCCCACTGCCTCTAAAAGCCCGTTGTTCCCTGGTTTAAACGGGTTTTACGGCTACTGGGAAAGGGGTGCGTTACGCCGACTATTGGCGAGTATGTTCGAAGTGGGCCTGAAATGTAGAACGTGTAAGTGTGGGATTTCCCAAAGGCTGCTAAAACACCTGCTTTGGATGTGATCAAGCATTTAATGGCAGTTATTAGGGGCTATCAGTCCCTTAAAATGCCTCCAGACTGCGCCTCCTCTACCTTCTAGTAGGCTGATAATTTGCAGTTTATCGTTGATAATAGCGGCTTCAGCCATGTCTAAAAGTGTAAGTTTCTCTTTATCTACTTTATACTTTTTATCTACTTTATGGATGGATACCCTGTATCTGGATGCATGACTGTATCTGGATGCATGGATCTAATTGGGGACGGGCTGAAACCCTACAACTGAAGGGTTCAATGGGCCGGGTTCTGAGTTCTGCTCAGATCATCATATGGACCATGTAGGCCCCTCAGGTCTTCAGAGAGCTGCTGACCAGCCTTTATAGAACCAGAACCACCACCAGATCCAGAACAAAGTCCCTGGAGACCAGAACCTGTTGGTTCCTTTAAATGCAGAATAAAATCTTTGTTTTTTTATCAGAAAATCTGAAATGTTTGAAATATCATTTGTATTTTTCTGATCCTCACTTTGGTTTCCTGTGATTTGGACCGGTACCAGCCTTTATACGTTATTTGTAAGCCATGTTGAAATTGTTTCCTGCCGTATTTCTTGCTCCATAAGCAACCAAACCTTCTGTATCTGTTAGGAGGCACTGATCTGTCAGCCTCTCAATGGAGGTTTGTTCCAGGACCGTCAGGATCCAGCTTGAAATGTTCTACCAAACCATTCTTGTCTGTTTTGCTCTTCCTGCTGCTGTAGTTCTGGCTGAAGGGCTCTTGCTTACTGTGATCTCCTTTGTGATTGGCTGAGTTGCTGGACTGGAGCAGAAAGAAGTTGAGGTCATATTTTCTGCGGATTTTTGTCCCGGGGTTATTTTCTGCAGCAGCTGCTTCTCCTGGAGTCTGGTTGCCTGAGTTATTTCCGTGTTTGAGGCGGTATCTGGATGAGCTCTGGGCTTTCCTGCTCTTGGATAGTCCTGCACGTGTGGAAGGGCAGAAAGTAAAAGCTGCTCCTGCCTCTTTTTGCCGTCTCTCCCTCCATCATTGTCTTTGTCCTGGGAACACGCCAACCAGAGAGGGGGAGGGGAGGGGTTAGCCTGCATGTCAGACGGGGAGAAAGAGAAAAAGTGAGTGAATTGCATGTGGCTGAGGGACACGGAGAGCAGCCGCTCCAGTCAGCTGAAGGAAAACAGCCTCTTTGGGTTTTTATTCTGGGCTGTGGGTAACCTCTCCTTCGTGCGGGACGCCAGCGAGTGAGAGAAGGTGCAAAAAAAATGCAGCTGGGGTGTCACAACAGTGGGATGGAAAAGAGGGGAAAGGGGAGCAGATGAAAGCTGTCCCACTGAGACAACCAGGGCCATCGGACTCTAACTAAACGTGCTGCTGTCTCTGAATCGCCCAGAGACGAGCATTGGAGGGAGACCCGGTGGTACCGGTACTGGACACAGGTGTGGAAGGATCCAGCTGACTGGGAAAGTGTTTGCTTTGAGAGGAGGAAGGACTCAGACAGACTGGACCGGCTGTAAGTGTGGAAAATGTTTCTGTATTTAACCTTTAGGTTTTAATGCAGAAGGTTCTGGTCCTGCAGGAACCGGAGCTCTGATATGATGGTGGGAGGCTGATCCACTTTCTTTGTTGACATCAGGATGATGCTGAAAGACGGACCTTTAGAAACGACTCAGCTTTAATCTGTCCGAGCTGCTCCTCTTCATCTTTTCCCTGCTTTGGTCTTTATTTCTACTTCATCTCACCATTTTCGTTTTTCGTTAAAAGAAACAAGGATGACCTTTGTTCGTAACGCCAGCAACTCTATGGATGATCTAAGTTGATCTGTTTTTAAACTGCAATAATCCAGAGCAGCTGATTCTGAGATTAGCTAAGCTAGGAGTTAGCCTTTCTAAACGTTTTATCTGTTTAGTACTTATGAAGCAACTGGTCCAAAAGGCTTTATATTAGCAAAAGTTTAGACAAAAAGTCTTTAGTTAGACACAACAAAGTCATGACAATGACAAAAAATAAATAAAAGTTAACATAAAACTAACAGAAAAAAAATTACTTTCTTTTGTAAATCACATTACAACAAATTGTCCTCTATAGCTCATAATACTCATTATCGTAGAGCAATCCTTAAAAGTATTGAATAATAATAATATACTATATAAATATATTCAATTCAATTTCAATTCAGTTTATTTCATAGCTTCATTCACATCATGTCACCTCAAGGCACTTTCCAGTTCACCAGATCATCCAGTCAAATTGATACAAAGTTTTCTATCTAAGGAAAACCAGCTGATTGCATCGACTCATTGACTCTTCAGCAATCCCTCACACTAAGCATGCTTGTAGCGACAGTGGAGAGGAAAAACTCCCTTTGAACAGGAAGAAACCTCCAGCAGAACCAGGCTCAGTGTGAGCGGCCATCTGCTGAGGCCCACTGGGGTTCAAGGAGACAGAAGCAGACATAGAAAAAGAAGCATAGATACAAAAGGCAACTGTCAACCAGCTCCACAGGCGGCCCCGTCCAGGAAACACACAGCCAGGCAGACGAGCTCCGAGCCAGCTCCCATGTCAGAGGATGAAGAGAGCACATCCAGTTAGTCACAGTCAGAGAAACAGGACTACACTGGAAAACAGGCCAAGCTCCAACATCTAAAATATAGATTTGTAAAACATAATGTTATAGTATATTGATATAATATTTCGTGTTTATAATATTATTTATTTTCAAAATAAATAACTTTGCATATATCTCATGCAGTTTGAGTTTAGTTTAAATAGCTTTTATTCTGAATAAAACTGTGTAATCTAACTAAAAGGTAATTTTAGAATTAGTTTTGGTCTTTAAAGGGGGTCGTGACATGTGAGATTATTGTAATATTATCTCTGACTCGTCTTTCATGTCATTAAAATGAGATCTAAGGCACCTCGTATTCATTCAGACAGCAGCTGTCTGAACGGTGGTCTGATCCAAGATGGCCGCCCTCTAGACACGTCGGCCAGCATCCAATCAGGCGTCTACCTATATAATGTCTATGTGGAGAACGGACAAGTCTGCTCTGATGCATGCTGGGTAAAGAGGGAGGGGCCAGAACAACATCTGGGGACTTTATCTGTTCTCGGTTTGCTGTTCTTGTGAATTGGAACAGCACTAGGGCTGAGGATGATGACGTTTCACGAATACATGAGAACGCACAAGTACACAGAATGAGAAACCTGAGCCGCTCTGCGGGATTAAATCATAATTTCCCAGCTCCGGTGAATGCAACACAGGTCCGACTCTGACCAATCAAGTATGTGTAGATGTTATCCATGTTTTATTGGCCATCACCGCTGATAAGATTTAGAGTTTTCACTGCAGAAGGGTGACATTTTGAAGGAAGATCATGAATCTCCTGTGGAGACTGGCAGTGGGCGGAAAGATCCTCCATGGAACAGGAAAACCAAAAAGTGATTCAGATCTGAGATGTTTTTGAAATGATGTAAACATCAGGCAGCTCATTTATGATGACATGATTTAAAGCCTGCTCTCCATTTAGCTAAACTCCCATCCATCCCCTGTTATACACATTCCTAGTAAATGCAATGGTGTAGCTGGTTTGGGGGCTGCGATGAGGGCTGGCAACGAGCCACAGGCGGTACTGGTCAGGTGCAGCAACAGGTCCTCCATCCTCCCCTCTAATCCGCCTCCGTGCGACGGGTACCTGGGCAACTCTACGGCGGTGAATGCGGAGCGGACCAAGCTTAACTTGTAGAAGGAGAAAACAGAGCAGTTTCCCTCTTTTCAAAGCCACTTGGTGAGGATTGACGGTGAGGTCTGGGAGTGTTTACCTGGAGGTGGACCCAGGTGATATGTCCCCTGCAATTTTTTGAATGTCCATTTTGGTCCCCTGTGTCCAATCTTCCCTACAGTACGCAGAAAATTGAGCACTAGGACCAAGCAGGTCGAACTGAAGCGCACTTCCTTGAGTTTAGACCACCAAAAAGCTCCTGATTGGACCTCCATCTTTTCTGCGCTGTCACTCCCTCCTGAGAAGCTCACTTTGCAAACATCTGATGTGCCTCTCAATCTGATCTGTGAAAGGTGTTAGAGAAGGAGGTAGGTCTGCAAAAGACGACCGTTGGTGAGGGAATCTGCTGCTGTAAATGAGTTATATCAGCTGTATTAATTTACACAAATCTTTGAATTGGTCTCATGTTTGTTTGTGTGTTTGGTTGTTAGGCTCAGAGCCAAGAGGTCTGAAAACAGACACATAAGAGACTTCTTTAAAAATGTGAGTTACATTCGTAGATCTGTGTAACATAGAACCCTCCTGAAACACCTTCACTGGCTCCATAAAGCAGCAGATCCGCTTCAAGATCTTCATCCACACTATAAAGCTTTCAATAACCTTGTAAACTATATTTGTTTTATTAAAAGTGCCGATGCATCAAATGTATTACTGTTATATATTATCATCAAAAAAGGAAACAAATCTAATCTATGAATGTGATTTTATATAACAAAGCTCATTATAAATATAAAACTATGTTTTGAATCGACATGAATTGTTGCTCCACATGTTGTCCAGTTGTTCATTTCATGCTTCCATAGATTCAGTCAGGAGAGGAACAAACACTGAAGAATTCCTGGAAAACACGTTTAATTTATATATAGTAGTTATATTAAAAAATACAAATCATTAAATAACTAAAGTGGTTGTATTTGCTGAAACCGATTTAACCATGAAACTTTTTTTTAGACAAAGTTTAAAATAATGAATCTTCTCTATATCTTTCTTTAAAGGATAACTTCTGTAGGCTTCAGTATAGCTAAAAGCTTAAAAATCTAAATAAGTCAGCCCTGAATGTTTATTTCATTATTCATTTTCTCAAATAATCACAATGAAGAAGCCAGATGCTCAAAATGAAAAACTATATATAATAGTGTAATTTAGCTGTTAGATGTTGGTTATTAAGATGCATTCAGGATGTAAGACACAACATGAGCCAGTAACTGTTTTTATATATTGCCAGCAAGAATTTTAAATTGCTTTCTCCACTGCTCTTCATTTCATCCAAGAGTGACAATAATTTCTTTCCAAAGTTTTGTCTCTATACAGCAGACTTTATCTATTGAAGGATTCAGCTTCAAACGTTGTGCCAGAATGCTTAATAAAGATATTTTTCCTGATTAAATTCCCAAGATTGCCCTGGATTCCTCAGCCCCCAATGTTCCCAGGTCCAGGAAATGCCCCTTCCAAAAACATAACATAAAAAAAAGCAACATTGGCAGACATCTTAAGGATGGAGAGACCCTATCTTGAACTAAAATACTCCAGCATTTCTATTAGACTGACACTAAAAGGAGGATAAACAGATGGGCTGCTGGATCATCCATTGTTCCTTCTAAACATCTTGTTTCTCTCTTCTCCCTCACGTGATTTTAAAACCCCTCACTGCCGTCTGGTCCCTTTGCGCCTCCACTGACATTTACACTTTTGCTCAATGCATTGCTGATTCTTTTAAGTTCCATGAAATGCAAAAAAAAAAGGGGGTGGGGTTTCGGTTTGGCCACCATAAAGGCCTGATTGGTGCAGCAATGGTTGTGTTTCTGGAAGGTTCTTCTATCTCCACAAAGGAACGCTGGAGCTCTGACCATGGGTTACTTGTTCCCTTTTCCTGATACTTATCCTGTCATAGGTCAGGTTAGACGGGTGGCCAGCTCCACCAAGAGTGCTGGTTGGTTCCCACCTTCTTCCATCGACCCATGATGGAGGCCACTGGGAACTTCAGAGGGGTACATCTCTGTGGGCGTCCCCTGTATCTGTGCCTTGAAACCAGATGCTCAATTGCTCATGATGCGCTGCTTTAACTGCTCAGACGCGCTGCGCCTGCTGCTCAAAACGTGTTTTTCAATTATGGGTCGATCCGCTAACTATCGGCATTTGGCTCCCTTCCCATTGGCAAAGAAAGCTGGTCTAACCCCTCGCTATCCGCTACATGGCCTCTGATGATGTCACCAGTACAAAAGAAATAAGGGAAGTAAACAACGGAGGGCAAGCAGAGTTGTTTTTTGCTGTCAGATCAGACACGACTGGCGCAATGTTGTGATGTACGTTAGTTGCGTTCAATGGTATCACACAAATTAGCGGGACGACACAGCTGTTCCCACTGTATGCTGTTTAGAGCCGAGCCGTTATAACCCGGGTCGACAAGGTTCAGTGACTGTTTCCACTGTCACTACCAGCCAATATTTTGCCGGTTTGAACAGGTTTTTTGGCCAGTGGGAAAGGGGTATAGGATTGCCAAGATGGCACCTGCATGCCATCCTTTGTAATGTTGGTATTTCAAGGTACACATGGGACTAAAAAAAGCCACTATGATATTTTGCTTCTGAGCAGCTAACCCGCCCCACACCTGCTGCCATCACCAAACGTGGTGCTTCTGTAGTTAATTTAAGCCGCCATCTTGGTAGTTCAGAATGTCCTGTAGAGCCTAACTTTAAGAATCAGAAAGCTGTTTATCTATAAACTATTTTTCAACGATGGTCGGTGAGGTTGCTTGAGGACCCAAAT
>NW_015150722.1:247665-249766 GCF_000732505.1 Cyprinodon variegatus | reverse complement strand
TTTCCAATTAATTGTTTCAGCCCTACTATAATCTTAACTTTTTTTTGGTCTTTTTACTTATATTTTATGATTTGTAGTTAAAAACTGGTCTGTATTGGTTTCTACTCCTATGTATCAGCACAATAAGTTGCCTTTGGCAGAGAGACTAGCACTGAAGGACATGGTTGTTTTCTAAAGACTCTGTTCACTGTTTTCACAACAGACTGCTTTCTGCGACTGAGGGTTGCTAGAATGGAGCACATAAGCATGAATGTTTCCTTTCCTTACAGTGGCTGCAACCCCCACCCCTTAGTCCTAAACCTAAACTCAAGTCAAAGAAGAGAACTTTACCATATGGAGACCAGCTGAATGTCCCCATATATACCTGTAAGTTCCCACAATGTAGGATATTTTACAAACTTTCCCCACATTGTAGGTAAAACAGACCATGCAAAGAATAAATGTACAGTACAGTAGACTATACTATATGCATAGTCAATGGACTGCGTTTAGATGCTGCTTTTTGCGTCTCACTGGCCACTCGGGATTCATAAAAAATAAAATAAAAGTATCAAAGAGTCGGCATCCACTAGCACAGAGGTTTCCATCTCAATCCTCTGTCTAGTTTTAGGTATTTCCTGCCTCAACACACTAAATTCAATAAATGGGTGTTTAACTGACCTCTGCAGCCTCTGCTAAGAATTTGGTGCAGTCATTTGAGAGTGGGTCAAGAGGACATGGTTTAGGAGACACCTGCACTAACAGACTAGAGGCCAACATGAGGTCCAGTTTGCTGCCAAGAGCCTCGGACCAAAGAGCAGAGAAGCTGGAATCAAGCTTCCAGGTTTCCTGTTGTCCACAATTACCCTGATAAATGTTTAATGATCATCTTGATTGGGCCCTTTTCTATTACATTACTTATTATAGCTGAAAACATTGCATTAATTTATCTTCTGCAGCTTGACCCACCTGACTTTTTATTGACAACATCTGGACAAAGAAGTTTCGTGTCTTAACATCTGTGGCCTGTGCCTCCTCCTTTGGCCAGCTTATTATTCCAGCAGGGTATCTAATTACTGGCAGAGCGTAGTTATTTATTGCCCAAACTTATTCTTGCCATTGAGCTGGCCTTTTAGGACCTGCCTTACTCGTTGGAGGTATTTGACCGTAGCCGCTCTCCTTGTTACCTCTTCAATGTTGCCATTTGCTTGTGGGATTCCAAGGTACTTGTAGCTGTCTTCAGTGTCTGCTATTGTTCCTTCTGGCGGTGAGACCCCCTCTGTGTGGACTACCTTTCCTCTCTTAGTTACCATCCGACCACACTTCTCCAGTCCGAATGATATCCCGATGTCTGTGCTGAAGATCCAGGTGGTATGGATCAGTGAGTCAATGTCTCGCTCATTCTTAGCGTAAAGCTTGATGTCATCCACGTAAAGGAGGAGACAGATGGTAGCCCCGTTCCTGAGTTGGTACCCGTAGCCAGTCTTGTTGATTATTGGGCTGGGGGGGTTCAGACCTATGCAGTACAGCAGTGGAGACAGCGCATCTTCTTGGTATATGCCACATTTGATGGAGATGTGTGCAGGTGTCTTACCATTGGCCTCAAGGGTCCACAACCTCCTTGAGTTTGCAATGAATGTTCTTAGAGTCCTGTTGATGATGTATAGCTCCAAGCATTCAATGATCCAAGTGTGTGGCATTGAGTCGTAGGCAGTGCTTAGGTTAGGGTTTCAGGTTCTGCAGTCTTGAGTAGCTGTTCTATCTACCAGGAGTTGGTAGATAGAAATGGTATTTTTACCAATTCCCCTCTGAGCTGTGCTCATGTATTGATCCATGTGACCGCTTATCTTAGCCGCTATAATCCTGGACATGAGCTTCCATGTTGTGGAGAGGTGGGTTATGGGCCAATAGTTGGATGGGACTGTAACCTTTGAGGAATATATATATATATGCATATGTGTGTGTATATATATATATATATATATATTAGTGCTGTCAAAATTATCGCGTTATTAACACGTTAACGCGAGGCCATTTTAACGTCGATAATTTTTTTAACGTGAGATTAACGCTATGTGGTTTTATGGTACAATTTTCCAAGTACATCCCGCTGCAGCCTGCG
>NW_015150722.1:241313-245589 GCF_000732505.1 Cyprinodon variegatus | reverse complement strand
AAATAAATATTTATTTATTATATTAATATTTATAAATGTATATTTATAATATACATTTTAAACCAAGCCCAAGTAGGTGGGCCAGTCTGGTAGGGACTCCTGGGCCACAGTCCGCCCCTGTCATATAAACTGCTCTATTCTTTCTCTGTTCTTGTTATTTATAATAGATGTTGAAAGTGTTCCTATGGAACTGGTTCTTTATTAAATTTTGTGTTTTGTATCCCAGATACAGCTGTTTTATCTTATACACTGATTTTGTATGTTAATTAATTGTTCCTGGTATTAAACTGGTTGTTTCTAAGCTGGTTCCATCAAACACTAAATGCCTTTAATGTCTGGTGCTGTGGTCCACTTGGTTTCATCCGTTCTGTTTTCTGTCTTACAGCTGTCCCTGGGAGACGAGCAGAGCGAGGTGACCCGCAATGGTTCTGAGTCCAAAGAGCTGGTGTACTTGGTTCATATTTACTGCCAGGTAAGAGCGCAGGCCTTCCTGCATCACTCTGTGTAACCGAGCAGAGCACGCACCAGCAGGAGCCTCTGATCTTCATCCTTCTCTGCAGAGGTGTCAGATGCTGATTCATTTCAACAAATGGAAGTCTGTTGAAAAAAAAGCAAACAGTAAATTTGCTGCTGTTCTTTTAGCCAAACCAGCAGAAGTCCTGCCTGAACACGGCCTGGAGGTCAGACTCCTCAGCAGGAGAAGTGCAGTGAGACGTTGGGGTGTCACCAAGCTAACAGAGGAGAACGACTAAAGTGGGGCAGAGAAGCCCACAGAGTCCTCCCTGTAGCGTCTCTCCCTGCCAGCCTTTTTGAATCTCTGTGCGCAGCCTTAGTCCCACATGTCCTGGCTTCAGTTCACATGCAGCCTTCTCTGGCAGATCAAAGCAGAAGACTTTCTTCACCTCTGGTTTCTCTCTCTAAGGGCTGGAGCTTCTTTAACAGTAACTGAAAGAACAAGACTAAAATCCTGTTTTTGTTTTGATAAAAACTAGGTTACCATGAATAAAGAGGATTGGAGGAATAAAATCTGGGTTTGTACTTTCATGGTTGGCAGGGAGTTTCTGGAAAGGCTGAGTAGGCTGCTAATTGTCTTTATTTCTAAAGACAACTCCTGAATCCAAGCCTAACAGGGTTGCCACGTCTCGCTGATGTTGGCCCAGATGTTGTCCAATCATCACAGTACAGAGCTTACCATTAGCATTAGATGTTTCTTTTTTAGATATTTATTATCTTACAATTGATGAAAATCCCCCCAAAAAATTTAGTACAACAGTCATGGAACACATCTAACTATATCCAAGTAATACAAGTTCAGCAGGCTGTGTGTGTTCAGCAGTGCAACAGTGCAGCAGGTTGCGTGAGGTCAGCAGTACAGCAGGCTGTGTGTGGTCAGCAGTACAGCAGGCTGTGTGTGGTCAGCAGTACAGCAGGCTGTGTGAGGTAATCAGTACAGCTGGCTGTGTGTGTGCAGCAGGTTGTGTGTGGTCATCAGTACAGCAGGCTCTATGTGGTCATCAGTACAGCTGGCTGTGTGAGGTCAGGAGTGCAGCAGGCTGTGTGAGGTCATCAGTACAGCAGGCTGTGTGTGGTCAGCAGTACAGCAGGCTGTGTGAGGTCATCAGTACAGCAGGCTGTGTAAGGTCAGCAGTGCAGCAGGCTGTGTGTGTGCAGCAGGTTGTGTGTGGTCATCAGTACAGCAGGCTGTGTGAGATCATCAGTACAGCAGGCTGTGTGTGTGCAGCAGGCTGTGTGAGGTCATCAGTACAGAAGGCTGTGTGTGTGCAGCAGGCTGTGTGAGGTCATCACTAAAGTAGGCTGTGTGAGGTCAGCAGTGCAGCAGGCTGTGTGAGGTCAGCATTGCAGCAGGCTGTGTGAGGTCATCAGTACAGTAGGCTGTGTGAGGTCAGCATTGCAGCAGGCTGTGTGTGTGCAGCAGGCTGTGCGAGGTCATCAGTACAGCAGGCTGTGTGTGGTCAGCAGTGCAGCAGGCTCTGTGAGGTCATCAGTACAGCTGGCTGTGTGTGTGCAGCAGGCTATGTGAGGTCATCAGTACAGCTGGCTGTGTGTGTGAAGCAGGCTGTGTGAGGTCATCAGTAAACTAGGCTGTGTGTGGTCATCAGTACAGCAGGCTGTGTGAGGTCATCAGTACAGCAGGCTGTGTGAGGTCATCAGTACAGCAGGCTGTGTGAGGTCATCAGTACAGCAGGCTGTGTGTGGTCATCAGTACAGCTGGCTGTGTGAGGTCATCAGTACAGCAGGCTGTGTGTGGTCATCAGTACATCTGGCTGTGTGAGGTCATCAGTACAGTAGGCTGTGTGAGGTCAGCAGTGCAGCAGGCTGTGTGTGTGCAGCAGGCTGTGTGTGGTCAGCAGTACAGCTGGCTGTGTGTGTGCAGCAGGCTTTGTGCGTGCAGCAGTGCAGTAGGCTCTGTGTGTGTAGCGCTGCAGCAGGCTGTGTAAGTTTAGCAGTGCAGTTCTCTGATGGCTGGTTTTGTTCCTGAAGGGCCGAAGTTGGATCGTGAAGCGCAGCTATGAGGACTTCCGTGTTTTGGACAAGCACCTCCATCTCTGCATCTATGACAGGCGCTTTTCCCAGCTGCCTGAGCTGCCTCGGCTGGACAGTCTGACTGACCAGACAGAGGTGAGTGGTCTGATCATGTCCTTTGATCCATGCCCAGTTCATGTTTCTGCAGGAAGCTGACGTCCTCCAGTGAGACCAGTAGGTGGTGCTGGGAACTGCCTCCGGTCTCACTGAAAAGCTGGAGGTGCAGATTCAGGCTTTTAAATGTGTTACCGTGGTAACCCAGTTGGAGTAACGCTGGCCTCTCTCCCCTCCTCAGTCTGTCTCCCAGATGTTGTTGGCTTACCTCTCTCGACTCTCAGCTATAGCTGACAACAAGATCAACTGTGGCCCCGCCCTCACCTGGATGGAGGTAAGGTCTTTGTTTTGAAATGATTGTTCCTTCCAGAACCGGCCTGATTCCTTCTAGTTCTGCTAGTTAGCCTCCATGATCCTCCTTCCGCATACTGAGGGTAGGTTCCTCTGAGGGGCGTCTGAAGTCCTGCAGGACAGTCAGGGAAACATCAGGGCTGGTTGATGATCCATGTTTCTGCTGGGTTCTGTGGGGTTCCGCCTTTTTGCTCCAGATGTTCAAACTGTGGAGACAGTCCCGCCTTCTGTGGACCCACTAATGCCTCGCTGTGTGTGTTGGACAGGTGGACAATAAGGGGAACCACCTGTTGGTCCATGAGGAGTCCTCCATCAATGTTCCCGCCATCGCTGCTGCTCACGTCATCAAACGCTACATCGCTCAGGCCTCAGACGAGCTTTCCTTTGAGGTGACAGTAGGCAGAGGGAACTGGTTCCTGATGGGAGCCAGCTGGACTCACCGCATCACCGCAGGGTTCATCTGTCCTCTGTTATCTGTCGATACAGACGGGCAGCAGAGACCCATCCATTAGGGTTAGGTGTAGGGTTAACCCTACTACCTGATAATGCAGCTAAAGTATTCACTCCCTGGTCTTAATGCTAAAGTATTCACTCCCTGGTCTTAATGCTAAAGTATTCACTCCCTGGTCATAATGCTAAAGTATTCACTCCCTGGTCATACAGTTAGGTATTGGTACCCCATATTGTTAAGTCATTCACCCCCCTAGTTTTAATGCTAAAGTATCAGTACCACTCATATGGCTAAACTGTTCCCACCTCTGGTCACATGGCTATGCATGCATCCAGAACACTCATCCTGAACTGCATGGGTCAGATGATTCTCCTTCAGCTCTTAGAATGAGTCCAGAACCATCTCTCATGGTTTGGAACCTGAAACTGTTTTCAGAGTTTAGCAGTTTGTAGAAGCAGATCATGTTTTTGCTCCACAGTGTTTGATGATGGCTTCAAAACCTTCCTTTTCCTCCTGTGGTTTTCCTGCAGGTTGGAGACATCGTGTCTGTGATCGACATGCCACCCAAAGAGGACACCACATGGTGGAGGGGCAAGCATGGCTTCCAGGTACAAGCACTGCAGATATGCACAGAAGCCCAGATATTCGCCAAATCTTGAGAACAGCTGAGGCTCACTGTTAGAAAACCCCAAACATCTGGAGCTCTATGTGTCACCTGGAGACCAGGAGGAAATGAGGGGGATTGTGGAAATCCTTACAGCTCCCAGCAGCAGATCAGAACATCAGAAGGTTCCTATGCTAAAGGAGCTATGCTAGGAAGCATCCTACTTCATCTTCCTTCCTAGTGTGATTTGCAGGATCCAGATGGAAGGAAGA
>NW_015150722.1:238105-240095 GCF_000732505.1 Cyprinodon variegatus | reverse complement strand
AGGTCTGAGGCTGCAGCGGGTGTTTCAGAGGGGCTTTTATACAACTGAACAGCCGCCGCTCGGTCTGTTAGAGACTTCAGACACTTTCTGTCATCTCAACTGTTTCTCACCTGCCTCTATAGCTGAGGAGCCCTCAGGAGTGAGGCTGTGTGGTGCAGAGCCGGGTGGATCACAGTGTCAGAAAAGTTAAACAGTATTTAAGGAATCTCTGATGGTGAGGAGCTGGAATCATGGTTCAAGTCCTAAAGGGAACCAGAACAAATGCTGTCAGCTTCTGTCTGAGCTCCATTGCATCAGAATGAGGATCCAGCAGCACCTGCTAAAGGCCTGTTGG
Organism: Cyprinodon variegatus; assembly: GCF_000732505.1. NCBI lineage: Eukaryota > Metazoa > Chordata > Actinopteri > Cyprinodontiformes > Cyprinodontidae > Cyprinodon > Cyprinodon variegatus. The sequence continues at coordinate 239,761 of NW_015150722.1, read as the reverse complement.
GCTCTGTCTTTATTAAAGGGCTCTGGACTGTATCCCAGTCTGACCTGCTGATCCCAGTCTGACCTGCTGATCCCAGTCTGACCTGCTGGTCCCAGTCTGACCTGCTGATCCCAGCCTGACCTGCTGATCCAAGTCTGACCTGCTGGTCCCAGTCTGACCTGCTGATCCCAGTCTGACCAGTGTATACCTTTTGTCCAAAAGGCAGCCAGTTTGTTTCCAGCCTGTTTCAGCCTTCCTGTTTTCCTGCGTCCACTTCTGCTCTCTCACAGCGTGCAATGAAAGGATGGCTAGCTGTGAATCTTCTCCAGTCGTCGCGATCATCTTCCTCTTTCTCTCGATCAGTCTGGGGCTGAGTGATCAGGGCTGATCAAACCGAAGCTCCTCTGCATTTGGTCACCAGTTGATTTATGTTTTTATCCTTATGCATCTATTATCTTAGATAAAAAGAAACATAAATTTATTTGACTGAAACGTGACCTGATTTCTAGAGCATCAGACTGGCTGAGGACAGCTGCTCCACCTGTACTCTACAGGATCTAAAGCATTATAAGAAATCTGTTGTCACCATAGTGATGGTTAAAGCAGCTACTGAGTTCAGTAAAGGAATGAAGTATAGAAAGGTTTGAGTGTGAACGCTGCAGCCCAGTCCTCCTGTCACCACAGCTCTCCCTCTGCTCTCCTCCCTTCAGGTGGGTTTCTTTCCCAGCGAATGTGTGGAGCTCATCAATGATAAAGTGCCGCAGTCCATGACCAACTCTGTGCCAAAACCAGGTACCGCTCTTCCTCCTGCTCCTCTTCCTGCTGTGTGCTTTGGATGGTTGTTAGAATCGGCCCCCTTCTCATGTCAGATTGACCCAATTAAAGGCTACCCCCACCACCCCCCAGCCCCAGCTGTTTAGATTATTATTAAGATACAACCCCATTCAGAACCAAACCTGCGTCTGATCTCTGGACCTTCATGTGGTTGAACGGCAGGTTCCAGCCAGGAAAAATGAGAAGGTTTACTGGTTTTACTAGAGCCAAAGTTTTCTGGTTTATTTCTCCCAGTAAAAAAAAAAGGAATGCTACTAATGCCAACCCACCACTACCCCCCACCCCCCACCACACACTCTCTACTTTCATTGATGCATCATTTTCTTCTCTCACAGGATGTTGCATATCTGCATTCTTTTTAATCAGAGCTCTAACCTCATGTCCTGAATTTACTGATCACCTGCACCACAGGTGATGAACGTCACATTGGCCGTTTCTCAGTTCACAAGAACGCCAGTATGTTCTCAACAAGTCCGTTCTCGCCAAGAACCCAGGAAAGTCTGGACTCTGGGAGAACCGGAGCACGCAGAATAAATCTGGGTCAACTGGAACAGAAGCGTAGGGATGACATCACCACATTCAAAGCTAGTCTGGAGCTGCATTTCTCCTCCCGTTATTAATAGTCTCTAGAAAATAATAATTTATGACTTTTTTTTATTTAGTTAGGAAATAATAATGAACACAGTCAGAAAAACACAAATCAAATTAACATTTTGCCAAATAAACCAATCAAACCTCCATCAGAGCCAGTGGTATTTCACCTACTGCCATGCAGAGAGAGGGCTGCTGCAGACGGGCTAACGTTAGCCCTGGCTGCTGCAGACGGGCTAACGTTAGCCCTGG
>NW_015150722.1:234048-237026 GCF_000732505.1 Cyprinodon variegatus | reverse complement strand
CATCTCAAATGATCTTAAAACGTACGTTTATTGAACAGCAGCAACAGAAAAGAGAACTTTTAGCTTAATACTCTAACTAATTACTTAACCTGGAAGCTGCTGCTGCCGCAGTGCATGCTGGGACAGCTGTCAGTCTGGAGAACGGACAAGTCAACTAAAGAGGGAGGGGCCAGAACTACATCCGGGGACTTTGTCCGTTCTCGGTCTGCTGTTCTTGTGAATTGAAACAGGCTGAGGACGTTTCAGGAGAACACATGAGGACGCGTATTGAGAAACGGCTACTGTCTGCGCTGCTGTGCTTGTTTGCGTTGTTCATGATGTTAGCCGGTTTTAGCATGTCTCCGTTTGTTTAGCATGCCTCTGACTGTGACTCCTCTGCCTCAGCCTCCCCCTCCTCCGGCCTGCCGCCTGCTTCATGGAGTCTCTTCCCCCCCTGTGCGTGTTGGTATACACACCTCACCTGTCTGAGTATTCAGCCTCACTCACCTGCATCTGAACACCCACTAGATCATTCAGCCTGTAACCTTAATCGGCAGATAAATTCAGTTAGAACACATAAGGACTCGGCTGCTTTGTTACCCGACTTAAAGTGCTTTTCTCCCTTTGATTTTCTCATGTCTCCATCATCCTCCATCCATCCCAATGTGTTGGTCCATCCGTCCATGGGGATTGCATGCAGACTTGGAGATGGAGAGTGTAATGCCGGACAGTGCATGGGTGGCCGACCCGCTAAACCACTACAATCTGAGCTCAGGTAGAGATATCCCCCCCACAATCCTGGGGTTTTTTCTGCCACTTCCAAACTTCACAGACCCTCCTCCCCTCTCCTGGTGATGGTAGCTCTGTGCGTCTCTGTTGTTTCAGGTTTTCTTTGTTTTTAGGTAGTTTTATTGGTAGGAAACATTTTAAACATCAGTTGTTTTCACATACCTGAATGTAAAATGTGTTTTCCTTCCATTTTCTGTTCCCTTTTCACCTCCGGGTCTCAGCTTTGGACCCATACCTCCCACTCCTCCTCTAAACGTCTTACCATCTTGGTAAGACGCTTAGAATCCAGATGCTCAACTGTTAGCAGTTCTCAGCTTTAACTTTCTCCAGTTAAATGGTCCAAAACAATAAGGATTCAGTCCATAGTTGGCTTCGGTCTTCTGCTGTCCGTCCTATTAATCCCTCCAGCACCAGTCTGTCCTGCATTTCTCCCAGTGTACCTGGCGGCCTCCTGCTGATGCATGCAGTGTGCTGTGCATTCCACAGGAGATTATCTGAGTGGTTGTTGGATGTCCTGAAGACTTCATCCCTGTCAGTTCAGTTTATGTGTGTGGCTAACCCATCGTATCAATCAGACAGGATCATCCAGTCAGATTAAAGGTTCAACGTTTTCTATTAAAGGAAAAGCAGCTGATTGCATCCATTCATTGACTTTTCTGGATCCTCTGCTCCTGGATGAGCAGGTTGAGATGGTAGCTATTGATCCTTCTCCGCAATCCCTTACACAGAGCATGCATGTGGTGACAGTGGAGAGGAAAAACCTCCAGCAGAACCAGAACCAGGCTCAGAATGAGCAGCCATCTGCTGAGGTTGACTGGGGTTCAAGGAGACAGAATTGGCGCTATAGAAATAAACTGAAATCAATTGAATAAACTGGAATATTGCAATGTTTGTGTTCATGTTGTTGTTGATAGAAGCAGAGAGACGACAGGAAGAGGAAAGGTGCTCCTGGTTGTGTTTGTGTGGGGGAAAGTCCTCTGTTTTTGGTGGAAGATGAAAGGTTGCTGCAGGAATACATCGGCTTTAGGTCTCCACCAGCCTGGATTTATTTCATCTGTTCACAATGAAGGCCCTATAAACCCATCCAAGAATCGTTAAAGCTTTGTCCTGGGAGACTCGGTCTCTCTGTCTCCCTCTCCATGGCGACTGGAAGAACACATTCCTGCAGGGAACCACACGGCTCTGGAAAAATCTCCTCGCTCTGCCTAGATCCACTTCCCCCTCTGCCAACTATTGCTGGATGGAAACCGTTGGCACGCAGCTGTCTCCGATCGAATCAAACGTGCAGCTCGTGCCGTTAATCCGTAACGCTGCTGGAACTGGGATTAGAATCTGCTTCCCTACATTAATAGTGGGGCTTTGTGTTTGAAATTCATTAGAAATAAGCAAGTCGGGAACTTTAGATGAATAGTGGCCGTTAGATATCTTTGCTCTCCAGACGGCCCAGTAGACCTGACCCAGATGCACAGTCTGCTATTATCTGCTTTCCTCTTCATCGCGTTGGGGAACCGACGACTCGGCAGCTGTGAGCAAATCCCAGCCAAGACAGCTGGTTATGTGAGGCAGAGGAAGGGAGACGGGGAGAGAATGTGAGAGACAGAGTGTGATTTGTCTTCCGTTTTCAAGGATTTCAGATCATTTCCTGTTGCTGTGAAAATATCCAGGCTGCTTTGTGTAATATGTTTCAGTGGCGCCTCAGTAAGGGACTGTTGTTGCTTTGACAGAAACTTTGTCACAATCAGACACCATTTTATCTGCGTTGTATTGGTTTAGACCAACATGGAGTAGAGGAGACGCTGTTTTTCACACTGGATGGGAAACATCTGAACACATGATTGATGCAAATTCTACCTTTGTTTTTGATCTCGACTTTGACTAGACCGTTCAGGCACATAAGTACGCTTTGAACTAAAGAAGCCTTTCTGGTAAAATGATTCCAACTTATTAAACTTCAAACCTCATAGAAGGTCAGGATGTGAAACCTCAGAAGGTCAAAGTTGACCTTAACACCGATGTTCAGATGAAAGGAGAAGTCAAAATGCTCACATTAAGCTGTTCTTTGGGATTCCTGCAAATAGGAACAAAAACAAGCGGACCAATCTTGAAGACATTTATTTGGTCAACTTTCAGTTTCTTAAAAAGTTTTTCCAGTCAGAAGTTTGAGCTCGCAGCTGGAGGGTAAAGTGTTCTGGAGCTTTGGTGGCTGCAGG
>NW_015150722.1:226769-231812 GCF_000732505.1 Cyprinodon variegatus | reverse complement strand
TAGCAATGTATAGAGTGTATTTCTTTAAAGTTAAAACTAGTTTAAAGTTATCTTCATTGAAAAGTACAGCGCCTTTCCTTCAAAAATAAGAACATTTCAATGTGACCCCAAACTTTTGAACAGTAGTGTATTTATACATTATCTTTGTATATATATAAATAGACTTTATGCATCCTTCACTTTGCTTAAGCTCTAATGAGACTAACGTTAAAACTAGTGATGAGGTTGTAATAATTCAGCAAGGCAACAGGTCTGGCTTTGTTGTAGATACGTGTCTGTTGACTTATCGCTCTCCTTACTGTGGGTGAATCATTTCCATAACGCCAGGTGGAGATTAAAGAGGAGAAGCATCAATGAGCCTTAAGGCTTTGCATATCCGGTCATAAAGGCTTTATGATGTCGTAATAAATGAATGTTTTTGTTCACCTGACTGTGTCCTTACCCAGCTGCAAAGGACCGCGGGACTTCTCTGTCCTTAGTGGTAGAACCTGGTAGAAGCCGTCAGGCGCCTCACTGCCAATCTTTACAGACAGCTTTAGAACAAACAGAACCATGGTGAAGATTCTCAGTCATCCAGGTCAGAGTCATTCCAAAAAAAGTTAAAATCAATCCACTGGACTTTGTTTCCGAGTTTGAAAACGTTTCTCTTCCATCCAGGAAGCCTTTTCAATTCAAAATGTCAGAAATAGCGTTGAGTTCCAGGTTTTATCCAGCAGCCCAACAAAGCCTGTTTTTTGTTTAGAAAACATGCAAATAGAAACAGATGAACGGGTCCACCCCTTTGGAATGGGGGTCATTTGGTTTTTTTGTTAGCCTGCAATGCCCCATACCTGTCTATGTCTCTGAAAGGTGGGCGTTAGAGGGAATTGTTGGCCTCGCTGAAGAGGCCAGGTGCTCGTTCTGCTATAAAGGGCTGGGGGAAACCCCATTACAGGGGAACAGAAAACCTCAACCACCTATCCGCTCTATCCAAAATGTGAACATTCTGGTTCTCAAAACAATGTCCTCTGTCCATAAGGTGTAGATGTACCGCAGAGTCTTGTCCCGAGGAAGTCGCTGTTCTGTGTTTAAATAGATGTTTGAGAGGGGCGTGAAGGAAGCCCTTTATATTAAGAAAGAAAAAACTAACCTTAAACGGGGTGGGGGGACTCAGGTTTCCGCTTTAAAAAACCTACAACGCAGCGATAGAGTTAATTCCTTCCCGCTATCATCTCAACCCCAAAACCCCTTTACAAGAGAACAGAAGACCTCACCTATTCAGCCAGACCAACAATTCCCTTTAACGCCCCCCTTTCAGAGACATAGACAGGTATGGAAAAAAAGAACCATATGCTGCAAAACTTTTTTTTTATTTACGGCAGTAGCGGCCCGTTTTTTTAGGCTGACAGGATAGGGGGAATGAGAGAGGGGGAGAAACATGCAGGAAAGGACCACAGGCCGGACTCGAACCCGGGTTGCTCATGTCAAGGACTAAGGCCTCCATACATTGGTCATGCGTGCTAACCACTACACTGATCTAAAAATAAGTGGGGGAAAAACATCATATAATTGGTGCATTAACCCTTCATTTGAGCAGGTAAATAAGACTATCGGCCAATGGAATGAAGGGTGTCGCCCTAAAATAGGATCATTAGATATTATTCATTCCTCTCGCCCATTGACAGCTGGAGAGCACCATCAACCATGATGGAAAATGGATGAATTGATATTATTCAGTTAAATTGGCTTTATTTTATCTGACTCTTATCTAAAATCATCTAACTCTGTTGGCAAACTGCCTTACTAACTGGATCAAATCAAGGGAGGATAGTGTCATTTCAAGATAAATGGACTTTATGTGTGACGGTTCTTAGTAGATTAGCTATAGCTTTGGAAAAACTGCTGCTGCGCTTTGCTTTGTCCACTGATCTCTATTTATACCCTGGATTGCTGATTACCCATTGGTAGTTTGGGGTTGAAGTGAAGCCACCTGCTGCCATATTGGTACATATTGGTCACAATGTAAACAATATGTGCCCCGCAGCATCGAACAAAGATGATGTTCTCATTTTCAGGGGGACTTAAGACTTTTAAAATAAAGATAAATTCATCACTTTGACACACTGGCTGTTTCATAGCATCAGCAGATGGATTTGATTTCATTTCCAGTCAGGCTGATCTTCCACCATCCAGACAATGAACATCTTGGATGTTCTCACTGCTGTGGTTCACTTTTAGATTTCAATGATGCCTTCACTGACCCTCATTTGTATGTGTTGATTAGTGTATTGATAGGTTTAAAGGTGGAAAAATATCATCTCGGTTATAGTATTGAGAACAGTTTAGTTAAAGAGGAAACTTTGAAATATTATAACAGAAAAAAATCTGTTTAAATTCCTGCGTTACACTGCAGAGGCACCGAATGGGGGGAAAGGTCAGGAAGGCCCCAAAAGACGAAAACATATGTCCCACTAGATATTTTAAATATAAGAAGAAAATCCCGCAGCAAAATAAGTAATTTTTGTGTTCTCCCTGATCTTTCAGGATTAAACAGCAGAACGAAGGATGATTTTTAATGTAAAGTTTAAAGTTAATGTAAATGTACCGGTAACTTTTTCGTGTGAGGATAATTTCATTTGTTAAAATTGTACAGTAAAAATTTATTATGTAATTAAAAAATTAATTGAAAATGTCTTTCATGGGGCCCCAAATTCCTGGCGGCACCCTTGTTTCACTGTAAATGGAGTTAAAATAAAAGCTAAGGGCTTAGGGGTGGAGTCAGGATTTCCGAGTCCACTTGAACGCTTCACGAGGTGATGCTCTGTGAGGTCAGAGGCGGTGGTCGGGTCTCCGGTCCGCAGCTCCTGCTCTACTGAAGAGGTTCAGTTCTGGCTGACTTTGTTCTGGCATGGGGAGCAGGTAGGAACCGGTTTGGACCGGTCCGGTTCGGGTTTCCCTCGGTATCATAGTGGACATTTATAGGACAGAACGCGCTTCTCTGGTCACAAACCGGCTTCCGTAGCTGCATTAGTTTATATTTTAAACAGCCTTTAGTGTTTGGGAGGGAAAGCTGATCAGTTTGGAGGATAAAGGAGCTCAGAGTTTATTTATACTTTTATTATCATTATATAAAATAATAAAATTCCGAATTAAACGGAACCAGAACCGGGAGCTGCTGTTTGTTTTCTGCATCTTTTCATGAACAGATAAATGTTTTATGATGAAATGAAACTTTTGTCCCCAGTGTGATGTCATGGCGCCAGAGGAGCAGCTGTGAGCTCAGCTGTCTTTTCATTGGTGGACACTGCTCTGTTGTTTGCAGATGTGAGCAGCTGGAAACACTGCCAGGCTTCATCTCCTCACATCAGCCCAGCAAACATGGCTGCAGCTCTAGTCTCATTAAACTCTTTGTTCTTTGCAGCAAATAATAAAAGTCTGTTTTATTTGCTGAACAATCAGAAATTATTTAGCTTTAGGGAAAAAATCTGCTTATTTTTTTGTTTTTTTATTTTATTGAGGTTTTCTGAGCTGCTGGATGTAGAAACCTTAAAACTTTCTGTTATTTCCTGAAGACAACAAGGAAAATATTTCTAATTTCCTGTTGAGCAGCTGGATGAGCAGCGGCCTGCAGCAGAGAGAGACTCACATGTTCCAGTCTCTGCTGCAGATGCTTAGAAAATACCAGATTATGGAGGAGTTACAGGATTGGACCCGGGCGGTTCTTCTGACCCGTTTCTCTCCTTGCAGTGTCTAAGAAGCACGGTAAGCTGATCACCTTCCTGCGCTCCTTCATGAAGTCCAGGCCCACCAAGCAGAAGCTGAAGCAGCGGGGGATCCTGAGGGAGCGCGTGTTCGGCTGCGACCTGGGAGAACACCTGCTCAACTCGGGACATGACGGTAAGCTCCGCCCCCATCTTTGACCTGCAGGTTCAGAGCGACCTGAGACGGAAACACAGAGTTCTGGTTCTGCTCAGACCAACTCTGACCTTCCAGCCTCAGATCAGTTCCACCTTAAGACTTCATCCTTTTCTATCAACTCAAACGTTTCCAAAGTCTGACGTTCATTAGATCAGATGTAGTCACAGATTTGTTGGAGGCTGCCAGCAGATTGATTTGATTAGATTATGACCAGGGATTAAACCAGCTAACACAGATTATCACCTGAGGCCTGTTTTACTGAACTGAGAGGGTGAATGAAACCAGGATTTTCTGTATATCCTGGATTAAATAAGCCTCGATTTACCTTACCACATCTGTAGGAGCCATAAATAAAAAGATGTTTTGATGCTTGTATGTCTGGTTTATAGCTGTTATAGTTTTGTTTTTATTTGTTGCTTTGGTTGTTTGTTTGTGGGAGATTGGATCAATTAGATTGGGAGGGGTTTTGTAATTTGGCAGATTACTCACCTGTGGGAGTGTCAGTGGCAGAGAGTGGGTGAGTGGGCCGCTGTATTTTTTGTTGACCGCAATGCAAATCGCTGTAATCTACGTTTTGACAAGTTATATTTTGAAAATGTCGTTTATGCTTTTGATGTGAATAAAGTTCACATCAGCACCACATTGATATCAGCAGATTCCTTTTTTGAACAAGCGCGTCAGACAAGAAACGGCACGTTGTTGTAAAAGCATCTGTTACCACGGTAACCGATGTAGATGGCCTGCTCCAGAACCAGGCCAACAGCCTGGCTTTGATAATCCTGCAGCCTGGTTTTGTTTCCTTATCTGCCTACGTTAAAAACCTTAAATTATTTTAACATTATTCAGGTGGCGTGTAGCATTATTAACTGTAACTGTTCGAGGTGTTTTTAAAGATGGCTGCTGTTCTAAATTTGACGGAAAGGGACCAGATGGTCTGATAAATAACCAAAGATGTCGTCATGATGAACATCAGAGGCTCCAAACACACCTCACTTCCTCTACGGTGGTGCTGTAAAACAGCCCACTGGGGGAAACGAGTCCTTGTCAAAGTCCTTGGTCAGAGTCCTGGTCAGAGTCCTTGTCAGAGTCCTGGTCAAAGTCCTTGGTCAGAGTCCTGGTCAGAGTCCTTGTCAGAGTCCTGGTCAA
>NW_015150722.1:222809-224757 GCF_000732505.1 Cyprinodon variegatus | reverse complement strand
TCAAAGTCCTTGGTCAGAGTCCTGGTCAGAGTCCTTGTCAGAGTCCTGGTCAAAGTCCTTGGTCAGAGTCCTGGTCAGAGTCCTTGGTCAGAGTCCAGGTCAGAGTCCTTGGTCAGAGTCCTGGTCAGAGTCCTGGTCAGAGTCCTTGTCAGAGTCCAGGTCAAAGTCCAGGTCAGAGTCCTTGGTCAGAGTCCAGGTCAAAGTCCTTGGTCAGAGTCCTGGTCAAAGTCCTTGGTCAGAGTCCTGGTCAGAGTCCAGGTCAAAGTCCAGGTCAAAGTCCTTGGTCAGAGTCTAGGTCAAAGTCCTTGGTCAGAGTCCTTGGTCAGAGTCCTTGGTCAGAGTCTAGATCAAAGTCCTTGGTCAGAGTCCTTGTCAGAGTCCAGGTCAAAGTCCTTGGTCAGAGTCTAGGTCAAAGTCCTTGGTCAGAGTCCTTGGTCAAAGTCCTTGGTCAGAGTCTAGGTCAAATTCCTTGGTCAGAGTCCTGGTCAGAGTCCTTGTCAGAGTCCAGGTCAAAGTCCTTGGTCAGAGTCTAGGTCAGAGTCCTTGGTCAGAGTCCAGGTCAAAGTCCTTGGTCAGAGTCCTGGTCAGAGTCCTTGTCAGAGTCCAGGTCAGAGTCCTTGGTCAGAGTCCAGGTCGAAGTCCTTGGTCAGAGACCTTGGTCGGAGTCCTGGGTCAGAGTCCTGGTCAGAGTCCTGGGTCAGAGTCCAGGTCAGAGTCCTTGGTCAGAGTCCAGGTCAAAGTCCTTGGTCAGAGTCCAGGTCAAAGTCCTTGGTCAGAGTCCAGGTCAAAGTCCTTGTTCAGAGACCTTGGTCAGAGTCCTTGGTCAGAGTCCAGGTCAAAGTCCTTGGTCAGAGTCCAGGTCAAAGTCCTTGTTCAGAGACCTTGGTCGGAGTCCTGGGTCAGAGTCCAGGTCAGAGTCCTTGGTCAGAGTCCTTTTCAGAGTCCAGGTCAAAGTCCTTGGTCGAAATCCTTGGTCAGAGTCCTGGTCAGAGTCCAGGTCAGGCCTACTGCTCAGTACATCATGTATTTTGTGCATTTAGGCCTTGAACTCCTCCCTGTGATGCTGATTGCTTCTACAGGGGGTAAAGTGTTGTGGCTCGGTCACGGACTCCAGAACCGCTTTATTCCCTATTGTTTGGTGAATCTGTGATCGATTGCATGGGCTGTTGGAAAAAGCATTTATGTGGATTAAACCTTAGTGGAGCAAATAAAGTCAGGATGAACTGATCCGGCTAGCTCAACCCTGGCTTTATCTCTGATGCTGGATTACTGAGCTCAGCCCAAGTAAGCCGGACTCAGAATGAGAACTGAACCATGATAAGCTCAGAGATGAAGTCATGTTCAGTAAAAGGAACCAGATCAGGCAGGATCTCTGACATTCATTCATTACTTTGGAGAAAAGCCTGATATGAATATAAATAAATTTCTCCTGTCCAGATCTGCTGATCATGTCTGACTGCAGGGCAGATGGTTCTGGTTCTGTGGATCAGAGACATCAGAACATTCAGAATCCCTGTTAAACCTGCAGTCAGATGGTTCTACTGCAGAGCTCAGACCAGAGAACAATGACTCCATGTGCTGCTCTCCTTTTCCGCAGTTCCTCAGGTCCTGAAGAGCTGCACCGAGTTCATCGAGAAGCACGGCGTGGTGGACGGCATTTACCGCCTCTCTGGGATCGCTTCCAACATCCAGAAATTGAGGTGAGACGTTTTCCTGCTGCTCAGCGGTCCGTCCCGGGATATGAGACCGAGGCGCTCCGAGGAGCGCTGGTGTAGATCCTTCCTCCCGTCTGACCTCTGCTGCTCCAACCGCCGACATGCTGCTGGTTCTGATCAGAACCGGGAACCTTCCATCCATTTATTTAGTTTAGTTTTTATTGAGTCCATTTTTTTTTTTTTTTTTTTTTTTTTTTCAACCTGATATCAATTTTATTTTACTCTTTCTCCTC
>NW_015150722.1:214046-221410 GCF_000732505.1 Cyprinodon variegatus | reverse complement strand
TCTGCATCTGTCGCCTTTAACCCCAGTGGGCCTCAGCAGATGGCCGCTCACACTGAGCCTGGTTCTGCTGGAGGTTTCTTCCTGTTCAAAGGGAGTTTTTCCTCTCCACTGTCGCTACAAGCATGCTTAGTGTGAGGGATTGCTGTAAAGTCAGTGAATCGACTGGATGATCTGGTGAAATGTAAAATTGAGATGACGTGTTGTGAACTGGAGCTATAGAAATAAACTGAGTAGAATTGGTTCTGTGTGGTCTTCAGGCACGAGTTTGACTCGGAGCAGATCCCAGACCTGACCAAAGATGTCTACATCCAGGACATCCACTGTGTGGGCTCGCTGTGCAAGCTGTACTTCAGAGAGCTGCCCAACCCGCTGCTCACCTACCAGCTCTACGAGAAGTTCTCCGTAAGTCCTCCTGTGGCCTGCAGGCCGTCTGCCCCCCTTCCTCCACAGTCAGGCTCTCCTCGCTGCTCCTTCTTGGTCGTTTGGGGATTTTTACAGGCTGATGTCATCAGAGGCCTCAGGAACAGACGGGATATTAGCATGAAGACCCCACCCTGTCATTATGAGAGCACCACAGGGCCAGCTCAGTGTTTTCTGGTTGTCATGGCAGCGCAGGGGGAGATGGGATGTGGCTGGGAGCAGAAAATGTGTTGAATATTTATCTGTGTTTTCATGGTGAAGGACGCGGTTTCAGCAGCGACGGATGAAGAGCGGCTCATCAAAATCCATGACGTCATCCAGCAGCTCCCTCCGCCACATTACAGGTCAGTGTGGGAGAGCAGCGCCATCTGCTGGCAGTCAGCGAGCCGCTGGCACGCTCATCATCCTCTTCATCTTTGCAGGACCCTGGAGTTCCTCATGAGGCACCTGTCCCGCCTGGCAGCCTTCAGCTACGTCACCAACATGCACACCAAGAACCTGGCCATCGTCTGGGCGCCCAACCTGCTCAGGTACGGCCCGGCCCGGTACGGCCCGGTCCTGGGGGGTTCATGTCCATCTCAGAGCAGGGTGTCTCTTCAGGAAGCTTCATGCTCAGTGGTTAGATCTTATCTAAGGTCGTCAGACTTTGGTCTGAACGGATGTGACCCGACAGCCACCCGCCTGCAGGCGGCAGAACATCCACGCCTCGGCTGATGAGCAGCGGCAGCCCATGGATGCACGGCGTGATGAATAGTAGACGGCCGTTTGCTGCAGCCTTAAGAATCAGAACCATGACATAGAAGTCAGAATGACGTCAAAGAGCCTGGCGGCGTGAAAGTCTGACGGGTTTACTCTGCAGGGGGAACTTCTGAGCGAGACGCCAAAGAACCAGGTTCCAGTTTGATTCTGCGTCAAACGGACCGGGACCGGTTTTTATTTTCAGCCCAGAGAATCTGTTGATTATTTTTTGGATTAATCGATTAATAATCAGATAGCTAAAGGTTGATTAAAGATTTGTTGCTAAATTAATCCAGGTGAAACTAAAACATTTCTACTTGAGAAGTTCTGGATAAATCAGATTGATAGGAGACGTTTTTTTATCTTAAATTCAAAATATTTACATATTTTTTTTGTATAATTCCCGCTCTAAGTGAGTCGCTCTGTCAGCTAAAGGCAGGTTTTTATAATACAGTTAACAATTAATCGATTAATAAATTAGCTGATGATTATTTCAATAATGGATTAATCCGATGAATTGTTTCAGCCATAAATAGAACAGACTGAGCCCAGTGGTCTGAGCCTGCAGGGCCACCGTAGTTTTATTTGAAAAGGCTGACAGATACCAGGAAAATATCAGGATTCAGTTATTTTTATAATGTATCGTTAATATAATATATCGTTTTATTATTATAATGATCAAACAATAATTATTGACAAGAACCCAAATTATGTTCTAATAGAGGCACAAAAATATGTTTAAAACAATAATTTTAAAAAATCTATAGTCAGCCAGAGTATCTAAAAATAATGTTTAACATTTAGAATAAAAACTCCAACAAACGGATTTCATCAATCAGACCGAGCAGCGATGGACTCCTGCTGCATCTTTCTCCTTCTTTTCCTTCTTTGTCCTTCTGCCTCCTTCTTTTCGTTCTGCTCCTTCTTTTTCCTTCTTTCTCCTTCTTTCTCCTTCTGCTCCTGCACGTTTTTAGTGACTGAAAAACATGAAACATTCTGTGGATATTTGAGTTTAGTCCGTCTCATGTCTATCAGCATCTAGCTCATCTCTGGTACTGAGGTGGGGGGGTCAGAGGTCACAACAAACATGAAAAAAGAGACAACATCAAAACACAACTATAAAACAAAATGATGGTATCCTAGCAACACTGACCACAGAGGACCTCCTGTCTGAGGGGAAGCCCTGCAGGAAGTGACTGGATGTCTCTGAGGTGGGAGGGAAGCTTTGTTGTTCATTTGGACCCGGTTCTGGTTCTGGTTCATTAAATGTCCAGAATGCTGTCAGATCGGGTCAGAAGGAAGCTGCTCAAAGCTCTGCTTGGTTGTTTCAGGTCCAAACAGATCGAGTCGGCCTGCTTCAGCGGCACGGCGGCCTTCATGGAGGTACGGATTCAGTCTGTGGTGGTGGAGTTCATCCTCAACCACGTCGATGTCCTCTTCAGCGCCAAACTCAGCTCCCTGATAAGAGAGGGCACAGGTACACACACACACACACACACACACACACACTAATATTTATCACAACTACTTCCAATATATTCCCAACCCTAAATGGATTCCCTTCCTTGACGTTTAAAGTGGGGGGGCCACATTAGAACTAGCTACGGTCCCCAAAGGGCCCGCTGGTCCTCAGAGGGTTAGTGAATATACCAAAACCAGTCCTAATTATGATGCCTTATTAAGTATTCAGCCCCCTTCAACTTTTCTACAGTTTGCAACATTTCAGGCCTCCAACACAAAACTGAAAAATTGGGTGTGCAAAAAGTATTCATCCCCCTTGAATTAATACTGTGTGGCTCCATCTTTCGCTGCCATTACAGCTGCAGGTCTCGGGGGGTTTCTCAATCAGAGACCGACATTTTTCCTGCAAACAGCTGGAGCTCAGTGAGGTTGGATGGAGAAACATCTGTGAACAACAACGTTCAGCTCTTTCAGCAGATTCTCCATTGGATTCAGGTCTGGACTTTGACTAGGCCGGGAGTCATAATGGAGCAAAAAATCAGATCCGTCTGTAGTCTTATTTAAGCCTCCTAAGGGCTGTAAGTGTATATTAGCCCTCTATGAAAATGACTAAGTGGGCTTAATTACATAATAATAACAAGCATTGATGATTAAATGTTTATTTTCCCTGCAGCACATCCAAATGACACCATGTGACTAACCTGCTGGAAGATATTTGATGCTTTTAATTTTCCATTACAGAAATATTATTGCATCAGATTTTTAGTGTTATTTTTATTTTGAAAAGTTTAAAAAAGGATTATATGTGCATAATAGGACACTGTAATTTCAAACCTCCACATGGAAATAAAATGCAGTTGTCTTCAAACCAGAGTAACAATACAATCCTCTTTTTTTCTCTCCTTATTGGGGCAACAGTGCAATAAAATGCAGCCATAAACAGCAGGTTTTTCTTCCAGAATGTTCCTGTATTTGCCTCCATCCATCCTCCCATCAATTTGAACCATCGTCCCTGTCGCTGCTGCAGAAAAGCAGACCATGACCATGATGCTGCCACCACCATGTTTCACAGTGGGGATGGTGTGTTCAGGGTGTTGCTTTTATGCCATCTGAGCAGCGCTGCTTCTTCCTCATGTTTGCTGTGTCCCCCAGGAGGCTGTAGCAAACTTTGAACCAGAATTTTTATGGATGTCTCTCAGAAATGGTTGCCTTTCATAAAGGCCAGATGTTTGCAACATACTCCTGATTGTTGTCACACCTCAGCTGTGGATCTTTGCAGTTCGTGCAGAGAGATCATGGGCCTCTGGTCTGCATCTCTGATCCGTATATAAACAGGGCGTATACTTTACGAGGTTTTGCCCTTTTCGGGACGATTCTCCAGTCGTGCTAGAGTTTCTTGGATCGGGACGAGTTTCAGCCTGATTGTGCGTCGTGTAGAATACAGGGGGTAACGAGGGGCGATCAGCCTCTCATGACCACCTCCCGATCAGGAATCGTAAGGTCGGGAGAAAATCAAACATGTTTGAAGTCGGTCCTCCTGAGGTGTTGGTGGGTAAATCTTCCTGCTGAAGCAGAGCTATGAGCCGATTTATCAGTACCTCGCTCACTGCGCGTGTGCAAACAAGGAAGTTCTCCTTTTAGATTGACGAGTCCGACCAGCACAATCCCTTAGCGCTGGCTTTTGGACATACAGTGGTAGCAGGTAGATCGCATCAGCCCTCGGGCCGCACAGTGGAAAAACAAACATTGCAAGCTGGGAACTTTTAAACAGCAGTTTTATCGTACAGTTCGAGCTGCAGCTGCATGAAATGATTGAAAATTACATACAGGGTATTCCCGGCCTTTACTTTTCTCCCAACCTCTGATTCCAGGAGGTGGTCGTGAGAGCCTATTGGTATACTACACCAGGCAGGACGCACTGTGAGGCTGAAACTCGGCCTGGTCCAAGAAATTCTCACACAGCTGGAGAATCGTCCCGAAAGGGCAAAAACGTGGTTTTAGACAGTTGTAGAAAAGGTGCATTTATACGGAGACTTGATTCCACACAGGTGGATTATCATCATTAGTCATTAAGGTCAACATTGGATCATTACGAGACCCTCACTGAAGTTCTGGAGAGAGGGGGGTCGATACACATACATTTCCTGATTTCCTGCAATTTCTATACTTATGTCTGAAGCCTGAAATGTGGCAAAAGGTTGAAAAATTCAAGGGGTTTGAATACTTTTTGTAGGCACCGTAGGTAACATAACCACGTACACCAGAGCGAGTGTCTCTGCAATGAGGACTGGGTGTCTGAGTGACGCCATGGCTGCCGCTGATCGCTCTCTGTGGTCTCCAGGACACAACTCCTTATCTCGACCCAAATCGCTGCTGGTTTCTTCCCCTTCCACCAAACTCCTGAGCCTGGAGGAGGCCCAGGCGCGGACGCAGGCCCAGATCAACTCTCCTGTCACCGAGGACAGCAAGTACATCGAGGTGGGCGAAGGTCCGGCCGCCCTGCAGGGGAAGTTCCACACCGTCATCGAGTTTCCCACTGAGAGGTTTGTCCCGTTGGTCAGAATTTCTCGATGGATCCGCCTCTGGGCGAACCCTCGCCATCCTAACGCTCGTCCTCCTGCACAGGAAACGGCCGCCCATCAAGTCCAAAAAGTCTCCGGTTGGGAGTTGGCGCTCGTTCTTTAACCTGGGCAAATCGTCCTCCATGTCCAAACGTAAACTGCAGCGTAACCCCAGTGAGCCCAGTGAGCTGAAGGCCATGGCCCTCCCCGGTGAGTCTGAACCCACAGCCGCAGCCTGCCGGAGCCTACACCGTGCACTCACAGCCATGATGTCATGTTTCAGGAGGCCGGGGCGACACGGCCACGTTAAGGTCTGCTAAAAGCGAAGAGTCGCTCAGTTCGCTGCACAACGTTGAAGGTAATGGTTCCCTCCCTGCTACTGGAGGTCAGGTACATCGACCGTCTGCTTTGACTCCAGACAGGATGTGTAACGCTCATTTCTGTCCTCCTTCAGGGGAGTCCAAAGTGTACCGCCCTCGGCGTCCTCGCTCCAGCAGCGACGCCCTGTCAGCCTCCTTTAACGGGGAGCTGCTGGACGGCCGGCAGCACTGCAACTCCTACGACAACCTGGACAGGACGGATGACAGCGACGGGGACGACGGGCCCATATGTGTGCCCGCTCTGATCTCACCTCCTCGCTCGGCAGGCGAAGACGTGGACCTCAGCCCGCCGGACATCGGCATGGCCTCTCTGGACTTTGACCCCATGTCCTTCCAGTGCAGCGTCCCAGAAAGCAGCTACGCCGTCCCGTTGGACGAGTCTTCGCCCACTGCTGACGGCTCCTCGTTAAAGAGGAGCGCCAGCAGCAAAGGCTCTGAGCTCATCACAGCCTCCTTTCCCAGCAGCATGGCGGCTGCAGCAGAAAGCAGGACCCTGACCTCCTCCCTCTCCTGTACGGACAAACCCATGCAGGCTGTGTCTCCCATCAGATGTGGAAAGGCCGCCGGTTTTAGCCAGTTTGCCTCCTTAGAGCTGCTCTCTTCAGAGATCAGCGACGCTAAGCTAGCTGGACAGCCGTCGTCTCCTTCCTCGGCGCCAAATGGGTCGGCGCCGCTCAAGGTAGCAGAGCCATCGCTCAGCGAAGCTTTCCAACAGGAGCTGCACTCTAAGCTGGCGACCTTTGACCCTCTGGACAGAAGAGAGCTGGGGTCGGAGGAAGTGATGGAGGAGGGGCCATGTGGCGGCGGTGTCCAGGAGAACCGAGGTAAGGAGCAGATCTGCTTGTCTTCCTCCTTCCTCCCTGCTGTTCTCTGCCTTCCTTTAACTCAGCTGCACCTCTGTGTTCTCGGTAGGAGTCCTCGTCGAGTCGTCAAAGGAACCCCCCCCTCGCTCCCTCGGCTCTGCCCCTCCTCCACCCCCTAAAAACGCTGCCCGCATGTTGGCCCTTGCACTGGCGGAGTCGGCCCAGCAGGCTCCGCCTTGGTCCCCTGGGCCCCCCTCTGTTGTGTCCCCTGGGCCCCCCACTCGGGTGTCCCCTGTCCAACCACAGGACGTCTCAGACTGTCAGGACTCTTCATATCCACTGCATCTTCCTCAGCCTACCTCTGAGGAAGAGGAGGGAACCAGGCGTCCGGTCAGCACCATCAGCAGCACCTCTTCCGGCCCCTCAGCCCCCACCAGCACCGCCGCTCAGCCAGAGGCCGACTCCAGCCCCGCCGGCACTCCCCGCCGGCCCGGTTCCAACAACCGAACCTCTCCGACCAGAACTAGTCCTGAGAGGCAGGCCGCTGCTCCCTGCAGCTCGTCTGGCTCCACGACGCCACGGGGCAGCAGCAGAGGAGACCGACTGACCCAGCAGTCCGTCTGTGAGGTAACCATCGGCAACCTGGACCCCCAATCTGATCCAAGGGGTCTGACTGCAGAACCACAGCTGAGCTTTCAGTTTCTTTCCCTTTCTTTCGATCCGATGGAGGATCATTGTAAATCAACCAGATAGCAGCTTAGCTAACAGGCTTTGAAACACGCATAGAATCAGACTCTGATGGCGCCACCAGCTCTCAGTGTGGCCAGTTACCAGAACTTTGAATTTCCCTTTAGAGTCTTTAATCATTCCTAAAAATAATGCTGCGTTCACACCGCGTTTAGCCTGTCCGCAGCAGCCAGGGCTAACTTTAGTCCGTCTGTTGCAGCCAGGGCTAACTGTAGCCCGTCTGTAGCAGCCAGGGCTAACTGTAGCCCGTCTGT
>NW_015150722.1:208369-212614 GCF_000732505.1 Cyprinodon variegatus | reverse complement strand
AGCTCCAGACTAGCTTTGAATATGTTGATGTGGTGAGTAAACTTCTGTTCCAATTGGCCCAGATTTATTCTGTGTGCTCCTGGGTTCTAGTCAAGAACGGACTTGGCAAGAACGACGACAAGTCTGTACTGGCGTTCCTGTGAATTGAGAATTGGCGCATGTTTATGGTGTGCTGTACTGGACTGAATACCGAAACCTCTCTAGAACGTCCGAGCTGACCCGTCTGCTCTGTTCTACAGAACCTCTGAGACCAGAACCAGAGCAGCTGAGTCTTGGTTGGTTTTGTGTGGAAATAGAAGCTCAGCCTTTAGGATGAACTGAAGAACTGAAGGAACAGCTTTGTGGTTCTGAGTGTGAAACCGGTCTGAGGTACTGAGGCTCTAAGCGGGTCGGGCCCTCCTGGAGTAAATCCTAACGTTATTCTCTTCTTTTAATCCTCAGATCAAGGCGGAGGAGTCTGCATCACCTCCAGCCCGTCCAGTGCCACCAGAACCACCTCAGAAACCCGTCAAGCAGCCTGTCTCTCTTCCCCAAACCCAGGTCCAGCCTCGTCTTCCAGCTCAGCCTCACTCAGTCGGCCCTCCTCAGGCCCAGCTGTCTAAGGCTAGCGCCAGAGTCGCTCCAACCTCAGCAGAACCTGCTGAGAAGCCCTGGGAAGCCATCAGACCCGTCCAGCCCTGCAAAGAGCCCACCAAACAGAGCGACTCCTACACACCCACTCCCCCCGTCCCCCCAGTCCGAACCCTGGAGAGCAAACTGGCCGCAGCAGCTCTGAGTCACAGCGAAGCCTCCTATCAGACCTTGGGTGAAGGCCACCTCCCTCCTCCTCATCCTCCTTCTCCCCGTAAGTCCGCCCCTCACCAGCCCGCCTACATTTACCAGCTGAAGGGGGAGCCAGTCCTCGTGGAGGCTCCAGCAGCAGCGTATTACCACCAGAGGTCTGTTCCTCTGGGCCCACTGCCCCTCCCTCACCATTACCGACCAGAGAGCGTCACCCCGCACCCCTGTGGGTCCAAATCTGAGCCTCAGATAAGCTTCAGCTCCCGATCAGACAGCAGGTACCACACTCTGGGTCCCAGGTCCTACCACCACTCCATGAAGCTGAGAGGAACCCCCCGCAGTGTGCACGTCTCTCCCGGACCGGAGCAGCAGGCCTACAGCCACGACAGGACCCACGGCTACCCGACCATCCGCAGGGTGCACTCCTTCCACGTCCCCCCCGCTGTCCGCTCCGTGCCCGTCCAACGGACCGAGGTCCCCCCTGAGGACGACATGTTCTTCTACCACCGGCCCGTTTATCCCTGCAAGTCTTACCAGCAGCCTCCTCCGCAGTCCTCCCAGACCGACTACCACGTCACCCAGCTGCAGCCGTACTTCGAGAACGGCCGGGTCCAGTACCGCTACAGCCCGTATTCTGGATCCAGCCCGTTAGAGTCGCCTTTCTATGCCGTAGACCCTTATGGCACAATCAGAGTCCGGCACATCCACTCCTACGGGGTCCGAGATGCCAGCGTTGCTGCAGGGCGCCCAGGAGGGAAGGCGGCAGGGTACCACTACCTCTCCCGCCACATTCTTCCGCCGGGGAAAGAGCACAGCTTCGTCAGCAGAGATATGCCTCTGGGTCACGGAGGGAAGGAAGCGCCCGTCTTACTTCCTTGGGACCTGGAGGAGGCGGAGCGGCTTCGCATGCACTCGATCCGCAGGGAGAGCAGGGCCAGACTGAAGCTGAGAGGACCTGTCCTCTCCCAGTATGACAACGTTGGCCTTTTCACGCCGGCGGACCTCTCCGGTTATGAAACCCTGCACCTTCGCAGCAAGTCTGACCCGGGCAAGGCTGTGCTGCTCCCCCTGGAGAGCAAAGATGGACGCTACCTCCCCAGGCACATGGCGTCTGATCATGATCTGCTCATCTACATGGAGACAGACAAGCACGTCCACGGCGGCGGAGTGGTGGACAAGTCAGAGGCTGTTTCTAAGCAGAGTAGTTCTAAGAAATGTCCGTCGTCTCACTCGCTTCCTTTGGGCCATAACGTCTCCCAACAGCAAGAGAGCAGCCGCCACGATCCAAGATACGAGGGTGGGGAGGACAAGCTGGGCGGAGACGGCAGCAGGTCAAAACACCCCAACAAGAAGTCCTTACAACCGCGGTACAGCTGCCCCGAGTCCGACCACCACAACAAGAAACCCCCCGCTGGCTACCACAGTACGGAGGAGCGCGCTAACCCGGAGCGGACCCACGCCGCCCGTGAAGAACAGCACTTCACTCAGAGCAAAGACCTGGACCGGGACTACGCCTACGAGAAACTCTGCTCCAAAGCCGTGCAGTCCCACTACGACAACCTGGATGACTACCAGCCGGCCCCCGCCCCTCAGGCCCCGCCCCAGAAACACGCCGGCTCCAGCACATATCCGGCCCCGGGGTTCCCAGCCAACCCCAACAGCAGAGCGTACTCCACGGCGCTGGGTCAGGGCGCCTTCATCCAGACGGAGCGGGCCCAAAAGAGGCCGGAGCCCGAAGTTCGTCCCCAATGAGGATGTAGAGGTTTGGGGGAGCAGCCTCTGCAGGACGGTGGACTGCTTCCACCCCCGTATTTTTGATTCTCTGTATTTTTATTGACTTGTAAAGAATATTGGAGGCTTTTTACCACAAGTCCTGAATGTACCTGAGATTATTGTAGATTATTGTCCATGAGGTCACGGAGCTGTAACCCACTGAGACAGCATGGAGAATAAGACGGACCCAAGGTACTTTAGCAGGAACCCCAAAAATGTCTAATCTATACTAGATAAATCTATAAATATATAGAGATATATATCAATATAAGAAGGGATTTTAGTTCTATTGGTTGGTTTATTTTTTTAGCTGGGAGCAAGGAGCCGTTCTATGTAGAGCAGCTCTATATAGTTCTGTTCTACCTGGATCAAATCTCTGTAGATCGGTTCTGTCTAGATCTGCTCTATGTAGATCATTTGTTCTATAATTGATCTAGACCAAACTGTTCTATGAGATCTATCTAGATCAGCTCGACATAGATCTGTCTCTAGATCAGCTCTGTTCTGAACCTGCCGCCGATGAGTGGAGGATCTGATCGGAGCTTGATGGGGTTGTTGCCATGGTTACCAGTGTTTGTTCTTCCTGTGCCATCTGTTTTGGTACCGTTTATCCAAACTGTTCTTTTTTTGTTTGGGGGGGGGGGTCATCTTTTGGTGTGTTTGTGTTGGAAGAGGGACCAAAGACTCGGAGGCACAGCTGCTGCACATATGAGGTAAAGGTGGAAACGGGTGGAAAACTGTAGCTTCTGGGTGTTTTCTGTTTCCCTTCATGGTTCTTTCAGGTGGAGGAGTTAAACAAACGAAGCCGTAACGTCTTCTCGCAGCGCAGGAGGGGAAAAAAACGCTGCTTTCTGGGAAAAACCAACTTGTTGATGAGCCTTAAACGTTCCTGGAGTTCAGATCGTTCCACTCCAGAAACCATTTCAACACTTTGGAGCAGCTTTAGATGGAGGACATCTTAGTTTCCTGTTAACTCGGTTTGGGGCTCTAACATAGTGGGGGGAGGGGGGTCATCTTTTCAGACTAGCGATAGACGTATAGAACATCCATCTGTTACCCTTATATTAGCTCAATGGATGGACTCCAGGTGTACTCTAGCAGTTGAAGTTCTACATTGCAGGTTGCGGCCCTCTTGCCTTATCGAAGCCTCCTCCCTCTCAGACGCGCTGCGACACGAAGGCTCTCTGTACTTGAATGTGAAAAAACTCAGACTGAAGGAGATGAAAGTCAGACAAGAAATAAATCAAATAAAAGTGTTCAGGAATTGATGGTGTGTGTGTTTTTTTATTTTTTTATTTATATGCTGTGGTTCCAATTCAATTCAGTTTGTTTCTATAGTGCCAATTCACATGTCATCTCAGAGACCTTTACAGAAACAATTCAACTAGATCAAACGGTCAGATTGGTTCAGTGTTTTCTATCTAAAGTCCTGTCACACCTTGCTGATTTCTCCAGCGTCTGCCTGACGTCCCAGAAACGCTGGCATACGCTGAACTCTATAGATTTTTTCTATTCTTGGAGTTTTCATCGAGTATTCATAACGACTCTTTGATCGCGGTATTAAGCTAGCTGCTGTTTACTACCTGCAGAAAAAGAAAAGAATAAAAAGACGTTTTTTGTTGGCAGCAGATTGAGCGTCATGTCTGCTAAGGAAGTTTGTTGGTGGTGGGCGTGAACGCAGGGAGGATCCAT
>NW_015150722.1:205746-207198 GCF_000732505.1 Cyprinodon variegatus | reverse complement strand
CTGATAACCGCTAATAATGACCATTTATTAGGATGATAACATCTGAAGCAGCTGCAAACAGCCACTTATATTGGAAGACAGAATAAAACTGAGAACCCAGGACATGTTCTGGAAAAGCGTTTTTATTCTTCATCTTCACCTGCTGCCAGATGATTTCACCTAAATACCTAACCTACCATTAAAGGAATAAACCCATAATATGATCTTGGTTAATTCCTGATATCTGAAAAAAAATAAAATAAAAATTTCAAAATGACTATTTCAAACAAAATGATGTTCTTCATGGAGACATCCAGAATGAACATTCTGGATGTCTCCATGTTCCTATTGTTACTGGTCAGCATTTCTATAATTTGACTACTTCAGATATAAAAACATGTTGAGTCAAGCTGATAAATGTTCTATCTGCAAAAATATTTAAAAATGTCTTAAATTAAGTGTATTTACCCTTAATTTTAGTTGGTATAAGGAACCATGGGATGACTGTTTTAAAAAATAATAATCATTAATATGTTCTTGAAGAGACCATGCAATTATTTTCTTCTAATTTTTGTTTTGATGTAATTTCTGGAGTCCAGACTCAAACATCTCATACATGTTTTACACTTTATAATAAATTGTAAACTCTATGATTCAGCTTGTGATTTATATTTATGAAAAAGGCTTTGAAATGAAATGAAGTCGCAGGACGAAGGTTTAGATGAGAGTAAAAAGTTCCTGATGGTAAACCACCCAGAACCGTTCAGAGAAAGAAAGAAGCAAAGAAAACTGAACCTCCCTCAGATTCAACTCCCCACTTACTGCATTAAAACTTTATTTATTAAATATTCTAAAGCAATCAGGACTATAAGAAAGAAACACTCCAAACTGTACATGGCCTAAATATTTGAATTGGAGACCAAACATATTTAATTTGTACTCCACTACTAATATAAACAAAGGGACACAACACATTATTTTAGTTATTGTAATAAAGGTTAAAATAATCATAAAGCAGTCTTGGAACTACTTTCTGAAAAAGTGAAATCCTAAACACTGGAGCAAGCAATGACCAGGCCCTGTAATAAAGCTCCACATTATAACACACATAAAACCAGGAGCGCTCACAAGCTTCAGCATCACCGGAAATAAGAATGCAAATTTCAAGTCAATTAAGAACATGACATATAACAGCAAGAGAACAAAAAAATCATAAGCATGGTAAGTAATGATGAAAAAAACACAAATTCAATGTAGTTCAGCACCACGGATAGCGACTGGATCATTTTGGTAACCTGTTCTGACCAAACAAGGCCTACAGGTACAGGCTCTCTACAGTAGAACCGCTCATTGAGAGAAAGTTGAGGTTATGAGCAGCATGAACATCAGCAGCGACAGGCTTCCTCTATGTCTGTATGCAGCCAACATTTGGAAGAAGAATGTTTCCAAGATGACTTGGATAATAGCGCGTTG
>NW_015150722.1:201909-203348 GCF_000732505.1 Cyprinodon variegatus | reverse complement strand
CCCAGTTGACAATTATATTTAGGTTTATAAACTAAAAGATGTCAGTACCAGTATCAGCATTAATGCCTCTAAGGTTATGTTGGACCAAATAAAATGTGTTTCTTTCTCTCTCAGAGTGTTTTTCATGAATTTCTTCTAGAAGCACTTTTGTTATTGTTCTTAATATATTTGAGCAAGTTGGCATTTCTTGTTATTATATTGACATTAATTTTTGTAATAAAAATATTCATATTTTTGAATGTTACAAAGGCAATAAGGTCTATTCCTGGAGTATTTCACTGAGTGCCCTATAAAGGGTTAACACTTTTCCAGCTTTACTGTGATTTCTACCATTGAACAACATCCTGAAAATTACATTTTCACGCTTTTCAATAGTTTACTAATAATGTTTTATATTTAGTCTACATTTTTTAAATAAAATCTACTCCATATCATGTTCCAGTAGAGACTATTTTGTTTGCATCCAGTTTAATTTAAATCCTAATCTAGCCTGGCTTACTGTCCCGGTTTTGATTCTGTTAAGTTTTCTTTTTAGTTTTCAGTTTCACTTTGATCCATGTTTTCCTTTGTCTCCAGTTTTATTGGTTTAATTCCTATTTTGTAGTGTTTCCTGGATATATTTGAGTTCTTATTTTTTTCTTGGTTGCCCTTTGTTCCCTTCTTGTGTTGGTCTCCCTCGCTCCCTTCTAGAATCCTCTGTTCACACCTGCTCCCAATCAGCTCATTAGTCCTGTCTTTGTTCAGTCTCATATACTCTCCCTCCCTGTGTGAGTTTTCACCTGTAGTAGTCTGGTTTTTTGGTTCCTTCCTTTGGTTTTTAGATTTTTGCCTCAGTTATTTCATTAAATCTTCAAGATCTCACCTTTGCCTCCTCGCCTCTGCATTTGGGTCCTCAAAACCTCCACCAACCGTCACTGCCCCGGTCCAAAGAACCAGAACCTTCCACTGGAACAGAACCAGTCAGACTCCAACTGTCAGCAGCCTGCTTCTATTCTTGGCTGGGTTTGATGATTCTGGACAAACAACATGCCAAACCGGACCGGACCTGTTCTTCCTGGTTTTCACTCTGTTTTTCAGCCATCTCTTTTTCTCTCTTTTTTCGGGGCTGATTGGCGGTTTAGAAAGAAGTGATTGGAGCAGTATGGAGCATTGTCGCTGGTCGGAGGAGCATTTCTCCAGCATTAACTGTCATCTTTAGAACTGCTTTAATGAAATAAGACTTTTATGGCTGTTGGGTCAAGATCCACACATAGATGTTTAGATGGATTTTAGACAGACTGTAAAAAATTAGATAATTGAAATAAATATATCTTTGGCCACACACCTGTTGTTATAAATTGTATATCAGCTGTTATATGATTATTACTGTGATGGTCTTTGATAGATACCATTAGAATTAAGTCTTAAAAACATCCAAACTGCTCTAAATGAACAAGTAA
>NW_015150722.1:199301-201297 GCF_000732505.1 Cyprinodon variegatus | reverse complement strand
GTATTTTAGTGTTTATCTTTTAACTCTTCACTATTATGTTATTCTTATACATCTTTCTAAGGTCCATATTTGTGTGACCATTTTGTCAACAATCTTTTTGCTGCCGTCACACCACAGTTTACCCATTGTGGGACAATAAAGGGATTTTCTATTCTGTTCTAATATGCCAATTATAGGTATTGTGTCATTTTATCTATTATGCAACTGATACATAATAATGAAACATACGTTTTTTTAGAGTCATATTGCTGCGTTTTAAGCACATTTGCATAAATTACTTTTTGATAAGAGGTAAAGGAAACTGACATTATAAATAAGCTTAATGTAATATTTTTTTAGTGTTGATGGTAAATGCGGCAGAAAAACTTTATTATTTAAATGTTTTTGTTTTATTTTTAGACCTGAGGCAGCGGGGGATTCTCACTGCAAAAATGAACCAGAAATAAGTAAAAATTTCTTATATTAAGCGTATTTAGCCTTAATTGAAGCAGGTATGTAGGATTATTTGCCAATGGAATGAGTGTTTTACTCTTAAAATAATTAGATAACATGCATCTGAAATAAGACAATGCAATTATTTGTTTTTATTTTAAATGTAAATCGTCTTATTCGTTTGGCAAAGTGTCTCACTTACTTTCTCAATTCAAGAAAAAAAAATCCACTTATTTTAAGAAAAAATGACATTTTTTCCAGTGCTCTGCTGTCAATCACAGCCTGTGTTTTCAGATGTGATCACCTGCTGGGAGGCGCCTTGATCTGCTTCACCTCAAACCATTCTCACTCTCTGTCCCTGCTGCTGTTTTCTTAGGGGGAGGAATCCGTCGGAAAGGACTCCTCTGAGTCCGTGGAGGACTTCCAGGTTGTCCTCAGTGGGCTGGCAGACGATGAGAGCTCCAACCGGATTCGGTTGGAGTACGAGAAACTGCTCCATGCTCTGGAGAAGTCAAAGGACAATGAACACAGGCTGATGTCCAAATGCAGAGAGCTGAACGCAGAGATTTTGTCCACATCGAACAAAATGGCAGCTGCCCTGAAACTGTCTGAGGAAGACGAGGCGACGATAGCGTCACTAAAGAAGGTCAGAGTCCTGAGAGGTTGTTCCACTCAGTAGATCTTCTTTACTGTTCCACAGCAGTTTGTTCCATGATAGTTTAAACTTCTACACACCTGTTTACTAGTGGTGGTTAAATCCAAAATGATTTATCCAGCTTTACTTGGAAGATTAATGCATTTCAGGGATTCAACAAAAGGATTTATTATCGGTTTAGGAGCTGGATGAGGCCTGGAAAATGGTTGATGCAGCTCATGATAAAGAGAAGAAGGACATGGAGACCATCAGGAGTTTAAAAGAAGATGTTTCCAAGCTTACTGACGCAGCTGAGCAACAGACCGGACAACAGGAGCGGATGTAAGTTAGTGGGCCTGCAGTCTGCCTGTGGTCCTGTCAGTTCTCTGAATGAGGTGATAACTGTGGTGTTTCTAAGGGATTTAATTCAAATGATTGAGGAGACGACCAAGGAGAGAGACCAGCTGATGACAACGGTAGAAGATCTAAGAGAAAAGTTAAAGAAGGCAACGGAAACTCAGCAAGAGGTGGAAACCCAAAGAGAGGACGCTGCGCAGAAAATTTCAAAGGTGCCGTGAATGTTGGGTAGATTTCAATGATAGATGTAACAATGGATGCAGATCCACATGCTGCTGCTCTGCACTATCTCTAGCTTCAACAGGAGCTCCAGGTGCAGCACAACAAGATCTCCAGGGAGATCAGGCTGAAGGAGAAGCTCGACAAGGAGGTCCAGCAGCTGCACGCTGATATGGAGGCCAAGGAGGCTGAGATCAAAGCTGTGAACATGCAGGGCCAGAAGGCCAGAGAGGAGCAGCAGAGGCTGGAGAAACAGCTCAAAGATCTGAAGGTGAGCAGGAACGTCTGAGCGGACGTTACGTTAAGATCCAATCCAATCCACTTTATTTATATAGCACGGTTTAAATAAACACA